>NC_132882.1:10186627-10441627 GCF_030463535.1 Salminus brasiliensis | reverse complement strand
CCACTTTAATATAGGTGAAATATGACAGCTTTCTAGCTAAGACACATATTACCCAATTCACACAGGAGGTAGGAAACCCCTCACACATACACGCTCATACACACACACGCTCATACACACACACACACACACACACGCTCATACACACACACGCTCATACACACAGCCAAATTGTTTCTAAGATTGCGCTGTAAAACTAGGTCACTGTATAAGACCGTCTCCAGTGAGCTGTAGCTTTGCTCTTGCTAAGCAGCTATCATTAATCTTCCAAACAGCCACGTTAATGTGCTAATGAGGGAGATGCAAGCCTGCACCGCCCCCCAACTACAGCTGGATCACAGCGAGGGAGCAGGAGAGAGAGAGAGAGAGAGAGAGAGAAAGAGAGAGAGAGAGAGATATGGAAGGTATGAAGAATAGATGTGTACCTTCCCCCACTTATATACTGATTCTAAAAGTCACGTGACTCCAGGCACCAGGCCGGTATCACTGACACTTTCACAGGGAAAACCACAGTCTAATGAATATAAGAGGAAACACTTGACTACAGTTTGCCAGAGAACACCTAGACAAAGCCCGGGACTTTGGTCACAATGTGTTTTTGGAGATCACAGACAAAGATCTCAGGTCAAATCTCAAATCGGCGCTCACTCCGTTGCTATGCGTGAACTGCTACAAAACACAGTCTGTGAGCTTGCAGTGATCGCTGATACCTTGCAAGCCTCTCACCAATATCTAGCAGATTTCATATCTGGACCTGGAAAACGTTGTGACTGGAAGTTTCAACACTTGGCTAGCTAGCAATGCATTGGCTAGCTACAGTCAATGAGAGCGCAAGACACAGGGTGAGGTGAAAGTTGGGGGTGGAGTTTAGCGATTTTTTTCCTTCAGTGTGTTTTTGCTCCAAATCAGCACACACACACACAACTTGTATTGCTCATGGTTTACGTACTTCCTTTTTGGGAAAAAAAAAAGAAACACAAAAAAGTGTCTCGCACATGGCATCACATCAGTTCTCCCATGTGTTTTCATGATGAACCTGATTTTGGAGACACTTGTCGTCAGGTCCCTCCAAGTGAAAGATCTTGCAGTTCATGACCCTGTGTTGCTAATCAGTTGTTTAGTGTGCAAACGACAACCCCTAAAATATTCCCAGATTATAAGACAGCGGCTTGTGCAGTGTTTAGGGTAGGGTTAAGTCTGTGAGACTCGGTTTGAGCCGGTTTACATCCCCAAGACGCACAATGATCAGATTACGATCGGATCACTCAAACCACATTCAGAGGTGTTCAGCAATAAATCTCACAGGCTCTACAGATTCAGGAAATGTTTGAGCTGTATCTGTGCGTGCTGTAATATCACAGAGATATTAATAGAAACATCGTAAAACATTGGATTTGAAGTGGCAACACATTCGTAGAGTCCAGAGGTTTAAATAAGACCAGCTTCAACATCCTCTCTAACCATGTTCTAAACATCTGTAGCTGAAGTGCTGCACCTGATTCTTATTTTAGGCAGTTTAAGAAGTAATACATGTGGGGGTGTCCTAACTTTTTCTTTACAAGACAAGACCATTTTTAATAAATACATTTTACACATGATTAAAAAAAAAGAGTTTCATTGGTTTAGTTATTTTACCTCAATCTCTCAGTTTTGTTAAAGTGAGGATCAAATGTCCAGATGTTTAATTATTCAATTATTAATTATTGTTCAAAAAGACAAAGGTTTTCCGGGGGTTTTCATTTTTTCACACAGCTGAAAAGAAGACCAGTAATAGACAGCTTCTTGGCTTGGTGTAGATGAAGTATAGAAAGGCACATCTTGTTGTACAACAGGCCTAAACACACAAATACTGAAACTGGGGATCAAAACACACACACACTCACACAGATTCTCCCCTCTGGCTCCCACTTTACAGAGCTTCTTGTTTTGCTTGTGTTTCTCCATGTTTACCGATTGTGTGTTTTTTGCTCCTTGTCTGTCACGCAGCAGCGGTGGGTGATCTAAGTGCTAGTCATGCTGATGGTGGTGCTGATGGAGATGAATGTTGACGGATTGACTTCACAAATGTCGGCCTACAGTAGCGTGCATCATTGTTTACGTGCTTACAAATTCAGAGACGCTTAAACTTTATAAACAAACAAACAGCAAAGAAAGAAGGAAGTCGTGAATCACTGCATACGGAACATGTCAAAGTCTCTGTATTAAAGCAGAACAGCTGACCCCAGATGACCCCAGCACACACACACACACACTTTTATCAGTGTTTTCCACAGACCCACCAGTATTAATGAAAACAGAGCAAAACATAAATACAGATTAACACAGAGAGAGAGAGAGAGAGAGAGAGAGAGAGAGAGAGAGAAGGAAAGGGAGAGAGACAGAGAGAAAGAGACAGAGAGAGAGGAAGAGGGACACAGAGAGAGACAGATAGAGATAGAGAGAGATATATAGAGAAAGACAGATAGATTGTGAGAGAGCGAGAGAGAAAGTGCGAGAGAGAGAGCAAGAGAGAGAGCGAGAGAGAGAGTGAGAGAGAGAGCGAGCGAGCGAGAGAGAATGTGGATGGCATGCAGGTTAGGCTTTTTAGACATGAATAATTCAGAATAACCTAAGGCACTGTTACACTTCCATGAAGTAAGAGTGTGTGTGTGTGCGCAAGTGTGTGCGTGTGTGTGTGTGTGTGTGTGAGTGAGTGAGAGAGAGAGAGAGAAAGTGTGTGTTTGTGTCTTGGCATCTGCAGTGGCCCTAATCCACAATGACAAACCTCTGACAACGCACAAACGAGAGCATGTAAAGTAAAAGCCGCTAATTTATGATCAGTGAGGGGCCGGTGGGGCTAGCGGGGCTGACTGTAGTGTTTGGGGGAATCTCCCAAATACTACAGTCAGAATTTGAAAGCTGTAGAAAAAATCATCATCATTTGTATAAACTAATGAACAACACTTCATGTTCCTTCCAATGTCACACTACTGTGCCCTTGACCAAGCAACAGAATCCTAGAGCTATTCCAAAAATGCTTTAGCCCAGGCACCCCTGCTGGACCTGCCCACAACAGCTGCCGACATGTCCTACAGTGGCACACTACACAATGCACAATAAATACATCACACACTGCTCCAGAGTATTCCCTCCATGCTTCATTCAGCGCTGGCTGACCGAAAGGGATTTGTATCGTGCTGTAGATCTCTGCTGGTGTAACAGGGCTTTCTCAGATGCATTATGAGCTCCTATGGTGGAGCTTTAAGCTCAGGGCTGTTGTGATTTAGAACAGCCTCTAATTAAACTTATACCCACTGTGACAACTTGTCATGCCACAAGCCATAAAACAGCAGCCTGTGGAACGATGGAGCCTACAAAAGCTTCTCTAGTTAATATCCCTGCGCAGTTTAAGGCAGGGGAAGATACAGTTGGGAGCAGTTATGCAGTACACACACCATCCAATCTAGCCTTTAACACAGTCACAGCTATGACCTTTATGCAGTGACATATGTACATAAGTACAATATATTCCCATATGCACTACATGCACCATCACCTAACACCTAACATGACCACTTTCAATATCGGTCTGTACAATAACATGCAATTCTAAGTACAATAATCATGTAGATATGGACCGGTGGGTTTGAGAGTGGCATGATTGTTGGTGCCAGGCGGGCTGGTTTAATATTTTCAGAACTGCTGAACTCCCTGAATTTACTCTAGAATTTACTCTGAATGGTGCTATAAAGAAATACACATCCAGTAAGGGACAGTTCTGTAAATGAACACATTGTCCTGAAAAGACAGGCCAACAGAGAATAACCAGTTCAAGCTCACAGAAAGGCTAAAGTAACCTCTGTAGCTAACCACTGAATTGTGCACAAGCATCTCAGAATCCACAAGATGCCCAACCTTATAGGAGGATGGGCTAAAAAGGTAGAAGACCACATCTGGTTCAACTCTTGTCAGCCAAGGACAGAAAGCTGAGGCTGCAGTGGGCAAAGGCTCTCCGAAACAGGACAGTTGAAGACTAGAGAGAAGTAGCCTGATTTGTCTGATTGATTTGGCACCAACAGCTTGAATCCATGGAGCCAACTTGCATTGTGCCAACAGCACAGGCTGGTGGAGGTGGTAGTGTAATGCTGGACCTGTCCATAGCACCAATCAATCATCACTTGAATGCCACAGCATATTTATCTAGTATTGTTGCTGACCAGGAGGATCCTTTCATGACCTCAATTTACCATCTTCTTCTGGAACAGCTACTTCCAGCATGAAAATGCACCTTGTGACAAAGCAAGAGTCTCTTAAACTGGTTTCATGAACAATACAATACAATAAGTTCCAACAGAGTGCCTTTTAGATGTGGTAGATCAGGAGATTTATAAAATGAAAGAGCTTCTGAAACATCGGCAGGAATCATGTGAAGCAATTATGACAATATGAACCAGAACCTCACCTGAAGTGATGTTTACAAGGAATCCATGCCATGAAGAATTTAAGCTGTTTTCAGAGCAAAAGGAGGCCCTGCCTAGTTGCCTGGTGAGTGTATGACAGTGACTATATGTATTTAGTCATAAGGGCATGTTATACCCCATCCTCATCCTCTTATGTCCAGAGGGGGGTCATTTACGTTCAGAACCCCAGCCTACAAAACCACAAACACACATTCCAGTGACTACTGCTGAGCTTAATGCAAGGAGGTGTGAGTTCACACTGAGTTCATGCAATCTCACTCACACGCACAAACACACAAACCAGCTCAGGTATCAGAGGTGTTAAGAGAACCGTATTTGGAAACAAGAGAGAGTGGGAGTATATGATGTCATCTGAAAGTCATCCATGTTTTCTCTGGGGAAGGGAGGCTTATCAATTTGATTAACTACATCTAATACTCTACATTCATTTGTTTCAACTGAATAACTGCTTTGACCTTTCAGTTACACAGTGCACACATTTCAGTCAGCAATAGCAGATGCATGCCACCCACTTCCACTCCCTCAGGCAGAGAACGCCTTCATTTAAGGAGTTTAAATCATTTGTTTAAATCAACTCAAATTTTCATTCCTGTTCTGTCAGACATTTAACCACCAAAAAAATACCAGATATGCACAGTGTATGTAGGGTTACAACTATCAGTTGCATTAACTTATAGACTCACATTTTTATTGGCTAACTGAACTATACACACTATATGGAAAAAAGAATTAGGACATCTGCTTATTCTTTATTTCTTCCAAAATCAAGGGTATTAAAAGCAAGTTCCTCCTGCTTTTGTTGCAGTAACTATCTTCACTGTCTAGGGAAGGCTTTCTTCTAGCTTTTGGAGCATGGCTGCAAGGATCTGATTGCATTCAGTGATAATAGTGTTAGTGAGGCCGGGATATTGGATGATCACCACCCCGCTTCATCCTCAACTCATCCCAAATGTTTTGGAGGAAGCACCATCCATCAGCCCAGAGAACACAACTCCACTACTCCACAGAGTTACACTGGGGGGATTTATACCTCTCTAGCCCAAGCCTAGCATATGCTCCAGGGAGGTCTATTCTATTGGCAATACTTCAGATTTTGTAGCCTTGCTGTGAGGATCTGTATCCATTCCGTGACAAGAGTGTTCGTTAAATCAGGATTTTGGATGATCACCACCCTATTTCATCCCCAATACAGTTTCCAGCTCTGTTTTGGCTATGCTGGATCTTATTTTGAAGAAGACACAACAGTATTAGATGGTTCATGGTAAGTCACTTCTATTTACCAGACTCTCTTCCACTTTATTCCACCATGCCAAGGACTATTTGGCATTTTATGGCATCTTTAAGCTGCAACAAAACAGCTGGAGCCATGTCGTCCCCTGTGCTGCCTTTAGCAATCCTCAATGTCTTCCCACAACAGTAGTAGTAGTAGTAGTAGCCCTGGGTGCATGCTCTTACCAGTCATCCTGATTCTGAATATCGGTGGCCCAGGAGGTGGGCATGTCTGTCACAAAGCCCATGTCATCATGGGAGCTGGAAGATGATTGGTCGGACAGGCGAGCAGGAAGCACAGGTGGTCTATCGTCTTCGATGATGACGGTGTCATCCTGAGGCATGTTAACAGTGGGGGACAGCTGGTAGTTACCTGGGAGAGATTACAGAGGGAGTGTGTCAGAATTGAACTCACACAATGTAACAGCAAAAGCACATGTTTGACAGGCTGAGGTGTGATACAGCTCAACAGAGGGACTCCTGTTCCACTGATGAGGAAGCCCAAGCTTCCCAAAAATTAAACCACAGTCCAATGTGTTAAGTTAAACAGTGCTATAATGACGGTTATGACCATCAGTTCACAATTCAACTGTTGCACTTTCTAAACTTTAAACACATTTAGCAGTAAAACTGATTTATTTAGTAAAACTAATTTATTGCAGACTCAATAACAGCTGGTGATGAATGTAGTACACTCACAAAAGTGAGTGCAAGACACGAGTCAGTGTTTAATTCCAGTATAAAACAAGTCACTAGCCACTGAATTAAGAAGCTAAAGAAGTGGGCAAAGCACCTAACCACCCAAGTGAAGAGGTTGGGTTCTGCTGTACTGCTGTGTGATGGCTGCAAAGTGTGTGACTAACCTTTCAGTCTAATTCTAAATACTGGTGATCGGCTGGCGAGACGGTCCAATACAGAGAAACTGCTGGATCTCAAGATCATCTTATTTTACCAGCAATCACTCTCACACATACAGTGTATGTGCGTCTCCAAAATAAGGTCAGTGCCAGCTATAGAAGCCACAATATAGTCAGATGTAGACAACACACTGCAGTAGACTGTACTGTATGGTCTGTATATCGTCACTGACCAATGAAAAACAAGTATCTCCAAAATGGTGACTTTACAGGAAAAAGCAAAAATGCTCTTAATTTTAAATGGAAGTTAATGTCAAGTATATTTAACATAATTTAGAGCATTTTGATAAGTCCATTCAGCCAGAATTATTCACACAGTATAGAGAAGCTACCATGTTCAAACCATGTAGAAAAGAAAACTAAACAAAATGGAAATACAGCAGTGATTTGTATATGTATAGGCTATATATGGAAACCTGCTCAAAAAGGGAGGATGATGTATGCACACATGTTCAATCATATAGACAAATTTTCTTTAAGACATCAAATCATTGGGCTCCTCTCCACACAACACGGAGTGCATTTGTTTTCATTAACAGTGTCATTTAACAATTTCACTAGTTTAAGTATAATTGCATGTAATTGCTACCAAAGTGGAAAACAATATTTACCCTGGTCTCCTTCAAGCAATAATACAGCTCATATTCAATTTCAGAGTGCCTTCAAGAGCGACAAATTTACTTTAATGGAAATGAATTAGGGTTTAATGTTGTGCCGTATCAAATTGAAAGCACAGGGTTGAAGATACCTGCTGCTTTAAATGGCATCTCTTAATGAGCGCTTGCGGACAGACTTCTACCGGCACTCCTGTCTCAGTTGAGTCGAGTCGAGTCGAAGGCAAAACTAAAGCTCAGAGTGAAGGAAGAAAGTGGGTGATTTAGTTGCTGAAAGGTCAGAGTCTTCATTTCACATCTCAATGCCTTCAATCTACGGCTATTTCCTTTAATAACCCATGCAAATCTTTCCCCCCTGCTTGCTCCAGGCACGGGGGACAGGAGGGATATAGGGGCTGACCTTCATGCCATTACTGCCTAGATTTGAGAATAAAATTGCAAAGTAAACAAGACGGTTCTGATGGAGTCTGAGATAACTAACCTCGGTAACAAGGCAGCCAAGAGCAGTTCACTTCTGAGACCACACAGATGCCGGAGACAAAGGAAGAAAAAAGGAGACGAAGAAGAAGAACAAGAAGATGATGTAGAAAAAGAATCAGATGAAGTATACTACTGGTCAAAAGTTTTAGAACACCCTCAGTTTTGTTCAGTAGGCCACTGGCAGTGACACATGGCCCAGGCAAGCCTGCTGTTCTTGTTCTGCCATCTTAGCAATGGCCTCCTTAGTGCTACTCCACCTGTCAAACCTGCAGCTCCTCTTCACTTGGCCCAGTGTTAAGCTGTCATCATGTGAGCCTCCTATCACACAAGTCCCTCTAACTGGTCTTCATTTTTTATATAAATAATTTTTATTTGGAGATATGAATTTGTACAAAATACAAAGTGTGTATATATATGTTTATTTCCATTCCCCTACACACACCTAACATATATAACTCTCCACATAACAACAGAACTCCAACCCTATACACCCACCAATCTTACCCCATGGACCCCAAGGAGAGAGGTCACCAACACTCGTATCCAGTTTTACGCTACATAAATATGGCTGCTACTCAGTTTTAAGTATTAACTGCCTTTGATAGAAAATTAAATACATGTTTTTAAGGGACGCTACACTCTTTGGTCATCCCCAAGATGAACATTTTGGTTTAAGGAATCTCAGGCATGTCAACAATGACTAAATGTGAAGATATATTTGGAAAGTTAAGGCAGTGAAACCAACGAAAATGGTAGATTTGAAAATATCAAAATAAGGGCTGACGGAGGCAGAAACTTGTCTTCCAATAGTGTTACGGATTTGAGTCTGTCAGACCACTCCAGTTTTCCCCAGTTTACAAGAGTCTTTGGACAGTGTAGGAAACTGTACGCAGCACATTCTGGCTTTATCTGTAATTTCTCTACAGGATCTCCACTTTTCAAAGTTATAATGGTCTGTTTGTCTTCTTTTGTTGGGTGTCTTTTTCAGATATTACGATTGCAAGCCAAACTTGCAACGTTGTCTAAATACTGTAGTTGAGAGTATAGACAAAGGGTTTATAAATCATAAATATTTGGCACCAATATTCAAAGTTTTATTTTTTTTATTGCTACAGAACAGCTGTACTTTGTTAACCAATGACTTGTTCCTTAAAAAAGCCATTTCTTTCCATTTTGTCCCATATAGTTTCCCTCAAAACCTTTGGCAGTCTCCCTTTGTACCATTCCAAATTATTCCTTGGACTCTATGAGCTTAGAGGTCAATAAAAACTGGAAAATGTGTAGCATTCTAAAATTTTTGACTGGTAGTGTATATAAAAGAAATATATAGAAACGGACTCAAATCCTCACCCAAGAGAACACACACACACACACACATACACACACACACAGTAAAGGACTACAGCATCAGCGAAAGGTAATTCAATAACACCCATCTTAAGGGACTGAGAGGAGCTCAGCTCGGATCAGTAAAACTTCGTTAACTTTCGCTCAGCTTAATCAGATTGGCAAAGAAATTAACAGCACTGTGATTAGCATTCGGCTGCTCCAGACGTTCATTAATAAATCATTAAACCTGCTTGCAAGACAAGCAGGACAAAATGTCCAGTTCCGACAACAGTTTGCACGCTTCAGCCAAGACCCCACGTTCAAAATGAGGTTTTTGACTGCGCACAAGCCTGTTTTTCTGACTCAGGCATGCTCTACAACTTTAAAAACAGCCTGTATTCAGCACATAGAGAACCACAGGAGGCAGTTCAGAGTCTGAGTGGAAATTAAAAGCACATTAAGAAAACATGAGCAAACTTTCCTTTGATTTCATCAAGTGTTAGTTTGACTCCATCTACGGAGACTGATGGGACTGGAAGGACCCACCCTTATGCTGCTTTGTGCAAATCCACCGCTATGAAGGTCTCATAGGGAGCCGGTGTTGAAGGCAGGGCCAGCAGTGCTGAGGGTCAGGGCAGTTGATCGATTAGAGTGGGCCCCCAGAGGCTGGCTGGAGGCTGGGTGTGTGAGTAGCCCCTCACTTTCTCACTCTGCTGGCCAGTTGCAGTAAAGTTGCATCACTAGATCAAAGCTGCCCTGCTTTAAGAGTAGATTGCAGACATGACTGGGCCTGAGAACAGATTTGTCCTTGAACTTTCGTCATCCTAGCGTGGGCGATCGTCCACATGGTAACTCGGCATGTATCTGTATGCATTTTGCAGTCTCTAACAGCCATAGGTAATGAGACTGATGGAGAAAAGCAAGCGACAAAAACCTGAAAAAAATGTAAAATAAGAAAAGGAGCTCATGCAAAGGTTACCAGAGATTACTTTAATGAAGAGCTTGTATTTAACGTCTACCAAGATCTCAGACCTTAATTAGTTTAATAGAACTATGGCTTTTTTCACTATAGTTGTTAGGGAAGGGCAGGAGTTGCCAAATTCAAAGCTTTAATTAAAATAAAAAATAAATTAATTAATTAAAAAAAAACTTGTCCAAACAACCAGCAGCCATGGACTCCTGTATGCAGCTGCCTAGCACTCTGGACATTAAAATAAGTGATGCCCACAAAGCAAGGCGTTCTTTTCAGGTAGCTGTTTAAGGTACAGTTCAGAAATGGCAGTTACCAGAATGGTAACCGTCAAGTTGAGGTCTGGAGGACCAAGAACATTCAGAGAGAAATGCTCGTAGGATTGCTAGAAAGGCAACTTTAAAGACCTGTTAGAGTGTAAAAAGCTTAAGCAGATTTAGCACTGTTCTACAATGTAGAACTTTACAGAAGAGTCATCAGAAGAAAGACTTTCCCACATCCACAAAACAAAATTCAGCCTCAGACGCTTCCAAAGCCTGATGCATAGATACATGCCTCAGAATCCACAATGGACAGCTTCAAAAGGTTCAAGGTTTTCCCATGCTCCTCACAGTCAGCTTTTACTGGGGGAAAATGGGCCAAACTACCTCAAAAAAGAAGGGAAAGATACTTAGGCGGTTACAAGAAGCATTTAGAAGCTGTGACTGGCTAAAAATAAACAAACAAATAAATAAATAAATAAATTAATTAATTAATTAATACCATTCTCATTTCTGCCTTGGCAGTTATAACACTCCCATTTAAAAGTGACCTTTTGACTCGAGTGCCTGGCTCTCCACATGAGGATGGCTCAGCACCATCCAACTAAATGGCATGCACACAGCTATGGCCAGGGCAACTGTAATACTCCTGAAAGGTGAAACTAATTATCAAGACAGAAAAAAATGCAGCGATCACAGTTCCAATGAAACATGCCAATTAGCACGCTAGTGATCTCACTGAATGTCACAATGAGCATGATAAAATATTAAAGCCATCCATTGATACATATTGGACTTCTGAAGAAGGGAAAGCATAGGAAAACGTAGCATTGTAATATATACTGAAGATGGCAGCTGACTGATCAGAAGGAAACCCAAGAACTCGTTCTAAAGAGGCAACCACTCAGCATTAGCTTTACACTGTATACTACCTGTAACTGTTACAAGCTGAGTTTAGGCTGTGGTGGTTGACAGCAGCTGAGTGGTCAAACAGAACCAAGCTGGTGCTTCCTGATGGAAAAGCTCTCCCTCTCCCTCTCTCTCTTTGGGAAGACCTTCAGAACATTAGCGACTGACAAATCCTTCTGACACCTCCTCTGCACCTTGTCTGGATGCATTAGCCAGCCAGGCTCAGAGAGCAGACCGGGCAAGCAGTGTGCTAGAAGTGGATGGAAGAGGTGGGTGGAAGCATTTCTCACTTTCTGCCCATTAAAGAGAGTGTGGAGTACCGACAGGGCTGAACGAGGTCATATGCCTGCAAAAAAAATGATACTATTGCAGGGAAACCTATGACTACAGAGAGCATTTAAAGATCAATGTTAACATTGGAAATATTTATAAAAATGAATAAATAATAATTGCTCCCTAATATTTTTCCTTAATCTATCAGTCAAGGCACGTTTGGTACCCAAAAGTAAGTTTATGAGTTTAGCACTAGAGTTAAGAGGATATGGTAGCTACTGAGTAATGGAAACGTATAACCCACATGGCTTCACAAGACACGCTTATACAGTCTTACGCACATGCGGCCAAATTGCAGCAAACTATTATTATTACTAACTATTATTACTATTAACTAGAATTTACAATTTAAATTTGCTTACAAATAACAAAAATACAACTTAATAAAATGTATGGTAAGAATTAGCATTTGATATTTGTAAGCAAATTGTATTTTTTGCAATAAAAAGTTTCCATTACTCAGTAGCTACCTTATCCTCTTAACTCTAGTACTAAACTCATAAACTTACTTTTGGGTACCAAACATGCCTTGACAGATAGATTAGGGGAAAATATTAGGGATCTGAAGTCACTGTGCTTAATTATATCCATTTAATAAAGGGGTATAAAGCCCCCATCACTGATCTGTGGAACTGACTTCTCTAGATTGGTGGAGCTCCAGCCAATACCTCTGGGATAAGCTTGAGTGGCATTTTTAACGTATAACTAATCATCCATTATCACTACCCAACCTCACGTATGCCCTCATGGTCATCAAATCCTCACAGCAATTTTCCAATTTATCTAGTGTAAGGCATTTGCAGCAGAGTATAGGCTGTTACTGCTGCAAAGGGGGGAAAAATCTTAAAAAATGATTTCCTTTGATTTTAAAAGCACCTCTGAAGTAGCAGGCGTCCATAAACTATTGGACATATAGCGTATAATGAGAACAAATGAACAGTATTTGAACTCTTGTCAAATCTTGCGCATGAGTAGTATATATTATGCTTTGGAGTTGTGCGGAAGCCAGTGACACAGGTGATATTACACAAGTATTTGGAAGAACGGATTCCACTAAATGTCAGCAAATTCTAGAAATATATTTAATATAATTGGTCAAGACACTGAAGCTGAAAAGATTCTACAACAGGACAATGATCCAAACCATACCTCAAAACCAACCATAAACTACTTTAAGAAATGCAAGCTGAAGCCTTTAGAGAGGCCACAGTCTTACAACTTCCATTATTTGTTGGAATTACACTACACACTAAGCAAAAAGGGAGTTTTACATAGCACTGAAAAAGGGTTGTTTGACTCGCAAAAATAATGGAACCCTATAAACAACCATCTACAAAGGGTTTTCCAACAATCTTAAGAACCTTTTAACCAAACAAAAAGATTTCAACATTAAAAAGAACCATAAAATCATTGCTTTACTTTACCAATAAAACCCCTGTTGGTGCATTAGGTCTGTATCTCCAATGCAAAGCTGAAAAATGCAATTCCAGACATCAAACATGACTTGGCTGTTGGACTACATTATAGGGAAGGAGAAACTGTAAAAATGTGTTTCTCCTGAATTATTTGTACATTCCTGAGTCAAGTCCAGGAATTTGAATTGCAAAGACTGCTGCACACAGTCTGGGATAAACAGGGAGCACAACAAAAACAAGCCTAAATTTGCTTGCCCTCAAGATCCCAACACAGCTACAAAAATGTTCTTCTTGCCAAACAGCTTGTGTTTTTGTAGAAGGACAAGACTTCCAAAATCCAACATCACGCGTATAGCCTGAGGCCATATGACTCTGGTCAGATGGGGCTGGAAAGCGGAGGCATTACGACTTTCCCCTTATGAAGGAGCTGTTTGTGTTTGTAAGTGATGCTTTTGTTGACTCCATTCTCCTCGGCATGCGTGGACGGCCCGATGCTTAACTGCTGCTTCCTGTCACGCTGGAATCAAACGACCCCTCGCTCAGTCACCCCCACAACAACAAACACACACTTCTGGTGCCTGCAGACAGACCATGGCACCATGGTGCTAGGGCAACCATCCAACTGACGCTGTCGCCATCATGTGTGTCCTCACTGGAGGAGCTGGGATAAATAATCAAAAGAGAGAAACAGAGAAACTTCTTCTAAGTCCAGACTGGAATGTCATGGTCCGTGGGCGTGTAGGACACACATCAGGGAGACTGGCTTTGAAGTGCTGCTCATACATGGAAAATGTGATGCTGGAAGCTTGGAAGCAAATACACATGCAGGGCAAGCAGCCAGCAACACACCTCCCGTGCGCTCCCTGATGTGTGTCTTACATTACTAAATATGGGGGACGTTGTGGCCTAGTTGGAAATTTTAGGTCTCTCACTGTTATTTATTTAATAACAGATAGTAGTAGTAGAAAGTAGTAGTAGTAGTATTTTTATTATTGTTGTTTTATTATTATTATTATTATTATTATTATTATTATACAGTCTGTAGTTCCCTTCCCAATGAAATTTAGGCTCCTTGTGGTTTGGAACCACTCTGAAAATAGCTGAATACCCTGCGCAGTCTAATTCACAGGGAACTACTAGGGTGATTGGCATTTTTTATGTATTTTTTAATTTCGTCATTTACGTTTTTGTTGTATAAATGAAACACAAACATACATTCAATGAATGAGAGGTACAGGCTCCCAAACTGAACACAGTTGAGTTGAGTTCATTTCAAACTTCAAAATCTTTTGAAAAGCTACATAAACTACAGCCAAAATTCTCATTGTTTTTAGAGTGATGAGGGGAGACAGCGCCATCTACCCACCCAGAGAGAGCACGGCCAATTGTGCTGTCTCAGACTCCGGCTGCTGAGGGCAAAGCAGCATGGTTAGGGAATCAAGCCTGCAACCCCCAGGTCATAGTGGCAGCACATTAGACCACTGAGTGCATGTTATTTTATGCATTGTAAAACAGTGGTCTAAAAATAAATAAATATGCAGATCTTCGGCCGTATCATTTGGGGCAAAAATGTTCAAAAGCTTTGCATCTTGAACATGTACACAGAGTGATCAAACAGTGGGTGAAACTCTAACAAAAGGAGAAAGCAGGTCAGAACACAGGCAGTAGTCCATAGACAAGCCAGTCGTCTAGCTCAATGGCTAACAAATAAAAGAATGTTGAGGGAGACCTGAGCATAATGGTGTAAGATGAGCTCTCTGGAGGTGTAGGCCACTCTAAAAGCCAGAATGCCACTTTAACCATCAGAGTTGCTGAATTGGAGGGCGTGGGGTCACACCATTAGCTCTCCATACTTCTCAAGATCTTATAGGACACTCTACTAGAGCTGGCGATGACAACCAGGACTATTGATCAAAGATCATTAGCTAATCCATGCCGCCGTGGTTATAAGACCCGTCAGTTAGTGGATAATCATGGGAAAGAGATGCTGCTGGGAAGAGAAAAAAAATCATTTACAGCGGTCCACACGGTCACTTTCTAGCTCGCTTAAATGCCCCACTAATACAGGATAGGCCTGCTGGGTCACTGGGGTTATTTAATAGGCTTAGCTGAGGCATGTTGATTTTTCCCTCCCTCTAAGTCACAGACAAAACATAATTTTATATTTTAGGTCAAGCTAAATGATCTAAGAGCAGAAGGGAAAAAGAAACCAACATGTGGCATTAATCACCAGTTCCCATGCACTTGTAATCAACAGACCCCAATAGCTTGCAAGCAAGGGCTGGGTCACGAACATCCCATAATGACTTAAAGCAGCCGGGAAAAACAGGAATGGGCCAAGAATACAGTACAATAATACCGTATAATACAGTATTATTCCACAAGGGAAATGCATGGTCTCTGGACGTCGGACAGATGCAGATGTTCACAGAACACTAAAGTACAACAATCCTGACTTTAAGATTAGTAAGTTATTTATTTATTTATTTATTTATTTATTATTATTATTATTATTATTATTAAAAGATGTCATTTCAAATTCACACTGGTAATGCCTACCTGAAGTTGTATGAATACATGTACAGAGTCTTTAACCTCGGATAAACAATAATCACCAATATACACTGCAGGCACAGACTCAGCAGGCATATGCATAATACACAATGTTGTATACATCAATACACACTTTTACGTTACACTGATGTGACCATTCACAACACTACTATTGCTGCAGCTGCTACAACTACTGTTAATACCATGGCACTTACATAACCATCACCAGCACCAGCATCAATAACAACTACTACTACCATTACTAATAACTATACGGCAACTACCACTACTACTACTACTACTACTGTTAGCGTCATGGCTATTATACAACCATTACCACCACCAATAACAACCACTGTAATTACTACTAGTGCTGCTACTACTACCACCACTGCATCATGTAACAACTTGGTATCAACAACTACCACTACTACTACTACTATTACTACTACCACCACTACTAACGCTACTACCACCACTACTACTACTACTACTACTACTAATAATAATAATAATAATAATGATAAATGTACTACTTCCACTCCTCCAATGACTATAACTACTACTACCACCAACAAAGTAACAGGCTATTATTACTACTACTACAAATATGCTTCCCTGAGCAGAGGCTGCTGCCTGCACCTTTCACTCCACAGTAAGGTGAAGTCCCAGCATTCCCTCTTTACCCCCATGACCTTTCCACCCACACAACCAGCCCCCATTTTTGTTATTTGTTTGTTTATTTATTTAGTATAAACCCAGGCCACTCTGCTGAACAGCAGGCCCAGAAGCAATTGACAGGGCCCTCAATTTGTGACACAGCGTGACTTCCTGCTTCTAGTCAGACTTTTCAATTAAGGCCGGGCTCCAGGCACAGCCTGTGATCTCACTAATGCCCCCGACTGCTGAGGAGAGCGTGAAGACGGAGGAGAGCAACACACTCCACACTTCACTCACTCACTCACTCACTGAGAGCGAAAGAAAGCAAGTGAGAGACTCAAGAAATAGAGGCACAAATAAACAAAGAAGAGACAAAGACTGTGAAAGACAGCAGGGAAGAGGAGGGAAGAGGACATGGACGGACGCAGAGAGACAGAGACTGAAGAAATCTTGAGGAAAAACAGGAGCTTCATGTGCTGCTGCGTAAACCAGCCTGTTTAGCTTCAGTGCCGTGTTATTAGCTGGCACTGCAGGTGACAATGTCACAGGTTGATGTAGTGGTGGCAGACTGTTAGAGGAATCACTTCTGGGGGTGTGTGTGTGTGTGTGTGTGTGTGTGTGTGTGTGTGCGTACACGCATGTGGCCTTCATACATACACACTTGCACAGACAGCAGCCCATCCTTCCGCTAGTCATCCAACACCTCGGCCTATCAATCTGAGCGGGCCGCAGCGTGGGGATCGATGTGATGGCACTGTGTAGCTAGATTAACTAGCCCATCCCTCCATCACTCTGACTGCTTTACCTCAATGCCTGCACTGCTGCCATGTTTTCCTCTTCTTTCCCATTTTCTCTAAACACAACTGAACACGTCCTTCAGACATAAATTTAGATCCATACCGAGCTGCTCCAGCAACCTCAGTAATACACAGTAATAAACAGCTAGTGACAGTTTCTACACCGTAGCACTGATGCTATCAGATAACACATATTCTGTCTTACAACCATTCGATGCAATAGTTTGGCAAGCAATGTATTAGGAGGACCTGTACACCTACTCACTCATGCAATTATCGTAACAGTATGGCAGCAGCGCAATGCATGAAATTGCGCAGATACGGGCCAAGAGCTTCAGGCAATGTTCACATCAACCATTAGAATGGGGAAAATGTGATCTCCGTGATTTGGAGCGTGGCATGATTGCTGGTGCCAGACGGGCTGGTTTGAGTATTTCTAGAACAGGTGATGTCCTGGGATTTTCACCACACCAGTCTCTAGAGTAGAGGTCCTTGGGTAGGTGTGACACTGCATGGCCAATCAATTACATCAGCGGTTCCCTTCATTTCCAATGATGACAAAATCCAGTGAAAACTGGATTTGAGGTCCAGATTTGATTACCTCCGCTGCAAAATGTACCCAGTATGGTGCACTAAAGAAAAGGCATCCAGTGAGCGACAGATCTGCAGACAGAATTCAGCTTATAGATGAGAGAAGTCAGCAAAGAATGGCCAGACTGGTTGGAGCTGACAGAAAGGCTACAGTAACTCCAATAACCACTTTGCACAATTATGGTGAGCAAAAAATCAACTCAGAATACACAACATGTCCAACCATGAGGTGAATGGGCTACAACAGCAAAAGACCACAACAGGTTCCACTTCTGTCAGCCAAAATCAGAAAGCTGAGGCCTCAGTGGACATCGACTTAACAAAACCAGACAGCTGAAGACTGGAGAAATGCAGCCTGGTCTTATGAATCTCAATTTCAAATGGCACCACCAATACATATACACAACCTGCCTTGTGTCAACAGTCCAGGCTGGTGGAGGTGGGGTAATGCTGTGGGGAATGGCACATTTGGAGCAAACTGTCAATATCAATCATCGTTTTAATGCCACAGTCTATTACAGAATAGAGAGTATCATCACTGACCTTGTGCATCCCTTCATGACCACAATTTACACATCTAACAGCTACGTCCAGCATGGTAATACACCATGTTACAAAGCAAAAGTCAACTCAAACTGCTTCATTAACTTGGTAATGAGTTCAGTGGCCTTAATTGGTCTTTCCAGTCACCATATCTGAATCCAATAAAACACTTTTGAGATGTGGTAGATATTCAGAGCATGAAGGTGCTCCTGAAAAATCTGAAGGAACTGTATGATGCAATTATTTTAACATGGGGCAGGATCTTAAATAACAAACAGAGGGCCCTGCACAGTAATAGTTCAGTCTTTCGAATCAGTTGATGGTTTTATTTGCTTCTCTCAAGCCAACTGTTAAATTCTCAAATCAGAATGACTGTCCACATACTTTTGTCCATTTTTCAGACAGCAGTAAGCCATCTGGTTCATAAAGCTCATAAGCTTGCAGGTAGGGGTGGATTGTTTAATAATTGGTGTATAGTGATGCAGCCAAAGGTCTTGAAGGTTGCCAAAAGTCATTACACTTTAATGGAAGATTATGGGCAAACGAGACTTTTGTCTTCTAAATAAAATATTGAGACATGCTTAACACGATCAGGCTTATGAAATAACAAGACCAGTTTCCAGCCTTTAAAATACTACAACGTCTCACAGAACTCAATATTCCTCATCTGTCAGAACAAATACAACCCAACACATTTACTGCATGTGCTAGACAACTAACCCCCCAGAGGATCTCAGTATCGCAGAAATCCCACCAGTTTGTATTCAGGTTTATTGGAAATCCTTTCCTATGCCACTGAAATCAGCATTCGGCTGCTCCACCCGTATGGCCTACAGAGCATTTCTAGCTTATAGCGACAATTTCATGCCATCCATTATATTCTAATGCCCTGCTTGACAGAACTGCCCTGTTTTTCTCTTCTTTCCCCAAACGTAGTTTATAAATCAGAATATTGTAAATAAAAGCCAAGCCTGAACGGGCATCTGCCAGTCATCCATCATTTCTGTACTCTTAACATTTCCACCTGTTCCAGCTTGCAGCAGTGCTGCACAATGGGATATGTTTTTTTAACACTTTAATGGGGATAACCTTTTTTGTACTTGGAGGCATTTTACTCTGTAAATCAACAGCTCTGAAAGGCACCACTCCTTTAATCCAAGCTTAGGAAATTGCTCTAAAAGACGGAAGTGAATTACTTTGACATATAAAGTTACCCAAATTCTCTGGGCGTGTTATTCTTTTAGGCAGAAAAGAAAGGGCATTTTTACCTCTTACTGGATGACAGTGTTTCATTTGTTTCAACATAGGTATGGCTATATATAATGTTACCGCCTTCACAGTAGTACTGACACTGATCTTATAGGGTTTATAAATGTTTTGTTGTTGTTAAACTGTGCAGTTATAATATTAGATGGTATTTGTTAATATTAGTCTTTAAATGCACAACACATCTAACCATGGCCTACTATGAAGGTGGATGTCAAGTTCCATTTCTGTTAGCCAAGAATGGAAAGCTGAGGCTGCAGTGGGCACAAGCTCGACAAAACAGGACAGTTAAAGACTAGAGAAATATAGCCTGGTCTGATTAATCCAAATTGCTGCTGAGACACAATGATGGTAGGGTCAAAATTTGACCGCGATTTGCAGCAATGAATCCATGGATGCAACCTGCCTTGTGTCAACGGTCCAGGTTGGTGGAGGTGGGGAAAGCTTTCTAGACATACTGACTAGTTATAACTCATTAGCCAGCTCTGGCCTAATGGTTAGATACACTGGATTGGGATTGAACCACATAATTACATTCACATTATCAGTGATATTTCTACTGATACTGATAAAATTGCGGGTCCTCAATATCGGTTGATGTCACCAGCCAAACAATACATCAACTGAGCCCTACTCTGAATTCTAATATGCAGCTCAGAGTTTAGTTTAGTGATCGGACCACAGGGTTTTTTTTTTGTTTTGTTTTTTTTTTTACTGTCATCCATCATTCACAGCTACATAGAAGGACACTATCTGGCTAACCTTGCAAACTTGGACCCCTGCATGTCCTTACTTTTGAGTGACAGGTGATATATTTGGCGGATTCTGTGAAATGAGTTGTGTCTGCTGAAGACTCTCTTTCTGACATGATTCAGTACATCCTGTCAGTCAGGTCTTCACCTTGGCACATTTTTTTTCACTAGCAAACTCCGAGCGCTTCAGACATGAGCCATACATCACTGTGCGCCTCGCCGTTCTGCTAAATGGAAGGTCATACAGCATCTATAATGTCATTTACAGTGACAGAAATGGCCCATGTAATGATGCCTTATCACTCATATCGCTGTGCCAACTTTTGATGTGTGTTTACAAAACAAAAAATAAACTGACAAGAGTCAGAGACGGCAAACGGAAGAGCG
Organism: Salminus brasiliensis; assembly: GCF_030463535.1. NCBI lineage: Eukaryota > Metazoa > Chordata > Actinopteri > Characiformes > Bryconidae > Salminus > Salminus brasiliensis. The sequence goes on along the minus strand of NC_132882.1, from coordinate 10,421,122 downwards.
GCGCTCCGACAGATTTGGAGGAAAGGAAAAAAAAAAAAAAGCAGAGCGGAAAACCAACAGACAGAAAATGTGACAATTTGTCAAGCCTGCCGATAGTGACGGCTCCCATCTTCCCCGCGCCAAACTTTTCTGCGACTTTTTCACATTGCTCATTTGTCCTGCGTGTGCTTTCGGGGCTGAGAGCGCGAGCCCTTGAAGTGCTGCAGTTTTAGGAGCTCTTTCATGCCGGTGTTGGAGATATTTATGATCATGCAACCCCCCCTTTTTTTGGTGCCTGTTGGGGGAAGCAAATGTGGAAAGAATGAGACAGAAAGAATTCAAAGTTTAGAGCTAGAGAAAATACGAGAAAGTGTGAGAGTGCAAGACAGAGAGAGAGAATGATAAAGATAGAAAGGGAGTGAGAGACATGCAGTAAGTTGAAATGTCTGAACTTATTTGGCAATATGGCAATATTGGGCTTTCCAGTGATCTTAGTCTTAACTAAGGGGGGGAGGGGGCGCGAAGAAGAGGAGATGGATCCAGGACACACTCTTCAAGCACTGATCAAACCTGCGGTGACGTTGCGGAAAGCTCCACTGAGAATCGTCAGCTGTGAACGTGAAAGAATTGAGCTGCCAATTCCAATTATGTGTAAGGGGGAAACAGAGACATTGGATGTGAGGGGAAATACCTGTGTGAAATCATGCAGCATCTGACCAAATGCAGTCTGAGAGTCAAAATGACATTAATCCTTAATTACAGAACCATACAGCCATGGCACAGGAATGGCTCACACTGTGACTCGGTCTGTGTGGGTCTATCTGACCATAGAATGCCGCATGCTGCAAGCTGAGCTAGGCATCTCCTTTGCTAGGAAGATCAGGTTTTACCTAAGTATTAATTTCATTCCCAAGCTATTGTTAAAATCAGATGCTGAAGACATTCTGACCCAAAGGCAGTTTGAACACCTGAAAGGTTGGGCATAAAACGTGTGTGCTTTGCCATTTCTCCCTATATAGGTGTTCCTGTAATTTTGCAGTACTTGCAAAGGAATATGGCAAGATTGACAACATATACTCAGAAAATATACTTAATTTGTATTTTTAAAAAAAGAGTACACAAACTTTTGCTGGCAGGTATGTGTGCATGTGTGTATTTCCTCACCCATCATTCTGTTGGCGATAGTGGTTCGAGGGGTGTCGTCCAGGCCCTCTATGGCCCCAGGGTAGAGAGAGTGTGAGATACGCCGCTCCAGCTCTTCACGAGGCCGGCCCAGCGGCACATCTGACACTGATGGGCTGCTTGGAGGCTCCTCCTGAAAGAGAGCAAAGACCAGCTTAAGCAAAATGAGCAAAACAAACAAACAACAACAAAACAAAAACAAACAAAAAGGTTCTTCAGAGCAAAAACGGAAGAACCAGTTGTTGTTTCCCACAAAGGGCCTTGTTTTCATAAGGTCACACATCACCTACTTAAGCCTTGTTTATAAAGGCTTATTCCAACACGCATCAGTTGACATATAGTACAGGTTCTAATAAAATGTTCTAAACATTTATATAGGTTTACTTCAATAAGCATTAGTTGACATAAAGACAAGTTGGGAATACCTCTTTTATCAACATTAACTGGGCTGATTCCAACAAGCATCAGTGTTCATAAGGAACAGACTGGAATAAGTATTTCTAAACATTTATAAAGGTTTACTCCAACAAGCATTACTTATCATGCAGGACATGTTTTATAAAAAGAATATAAACATTTATAAAGGCTTATTCCAACAAGCATCAGTTGCAATAAAACACAGGTTAGAATAACTTATTTATAAATGTTTATAAAGGCTGATTCCAACAAGCATTAGTCATCATATAGGACAGGTTCTAATAAAACATTATAAACACTTATAAAGGCTTATGCCAACAAGCATCAGTTGACAAAAACAAGGTTGGAATAACACCTTTATAAACACTTATAAAGGCTTAGGATAGGTTTGAATAAGTCTTTGTAAATGTTTATAAAGGCTTATTTCAAAAACATCTTGTGCCATTAAGACAAGGTTGGAATAGCTCCTTTATAAATGTTTATACAGGCTAATGTGAAGAGGTATCAACTGTCACATCACACAAGAGTAAAGGTGCAGGCTGGCATAGTCCCCCATGGTAGTAAAAACACAAATACATACAAAATAAAAATATAGAATTATTTACCCATTAATTTGTACTATACATAAAGAAGAAAAATGCTGCCCCTCAGCAAAATGTTACTGGACCTTTCAATCTTTTAGGGCCTGTCTGCACCTGGCATTAACATGTTTTTTTGGTGATCAGATCACATTTGGCTTACACTTAATCAGATCCATCGGACACGCCAAGTGTCAAAATGTGGGGTCACATAATTTAGACAAGTGTAAACAGAATCTGGTCAAGGTTTATCCAGATACTATTCGGATATAGAAATTGCATGTTAATGCCAGGTGAAAACAGGCTTATAAACAGGCTATTTAGTATAAATGAGAAGTGTGAGCATGAAGGACCTTTAGTAAACCTAATATCCATGCCAAGAACCAATTAGGAACCTTTGTTGTTAAGAGTGTAGCTCTGTATTAAACCTCTGATGCACTCAGTCAGGATGTCTACTGTTAGCGTTATGTTAAAAGAAAACTAAAACACTCTTCAGGCAGAGAAGACCACATGGATTTCCAATAGCCTTTCAGAAAATCCATCTGATGACAAGCCTAGCTAAAGAGCCTGTGACATTTGCACAGGGGTCGATGTATTGCATTACTGATCCCAGAACAAGTCGGACACTTTTACTTTTTGTCAGTCTTCAGTGTAGACCTCACAAATGTGACAAGGAAAGGGCTCCATCACTTTACACTAATGGAGAATAAAGAGTGGCTCTCGAAAGGCCATTCTGAACATTATAGTGGCAAAGGCTTGAAATGGGACATTAAATGTCAGGAGGGTTTTGAACTCTGAAGTCTGAGTATGCTGGATCTCTTCTTGTAGCAGAAACTGACAACTGTTTTCACACTGTATAATTTGCACTGTATGTATTTTGAAAGCTCCGAACCTTAATGGTAAAAAAATAAGGGCAGTCATGATGTCAAAATCGTCTGGACACTGGACACTAGGCGGAGGTGAAAATGGAACGGTCTCCAGAATTTCAAAAACTGGCCAAGAATGAGTTAGTGGGTGCGAGTCAACTGGGACTGACTCCACTGCAGTGTGAAACAGGAGGAAGGAACACTGACAGCATCATTCATCACGTAATCAGGCAAAAAAGTCTTCTTCCAGATGAGGGCAGGAGCTCCCAGGGTCTGGCAGGAGAGTCCCTTGTGTGGGGCGAGCAAAGTCAGGGAGGGGTGTGGAGAAGCACCTGCTAATGATATTTAATACCCCTCTGAGGAAACACCTGTGAAATCCCAGCAGTCATGTGTGTGAAGCCTCATGGCGAGAATGGTGAAGCTCTCATTGGCTGTCATCTGCACCAGAGCTGAACATCACAGCTTAAAGTTAATTAAAAATTTCATGTGGAAGCAGATCTGCATGAAAGTGTAAAGTGAGGAGCAGTTCAGCATTCCAGCTCCAGAAAAGGTTCCCCAGGTTTCTGGGTTTCTTCTCTGCACTTGCCCTTTGGGAAATTCCTGCCATACTTCTGACAGACATTCACATTCCATCCAGTTCAAGAAGGCTTTTACCAACCAACCCTTAGATCTTCAGTTTGACTTCGGAAAATGGCACTGCAAGACTGTGACCTTCAGGTCTTATTGTGTCAGAAATGTTCAACTTATTAGTACCTTTATTTCATTTTCATTTTGGGTGAAACAATAAATGAGCAGGTGTCCAAATAGTTTGGTCCAAATATGGTTTATATGTATATTTCTGTTTAACTTGGCTGTTCACAGGCACATTGTGAGCAAACATTTAGAGCAACACCCAACCTGGACTCTTTCTAAATGTTTGAAGGTTAAAAGGTTAAGAAGGATGCAACAAAAATCCTTGAGAAAGAAGCATTTGCTGAAAAGAGAACCCTGCATGACTGTGGCCCGGTGATGCTCTGGGACTGCTTTGCTTCCTCTGGCCCTGGGAACGCGCAGCATCTGGAGGGCCAGATGAATTCAGTCAAGTATCAAGCAATCCTAGAAGAAAACACTATGTCTTCTGTGAGGAAGCTGAAGCTTTTGGGCCTTCCAACAGGACAATGATCCCAAGCATTCCTCAAAGTCTACCAAGGTTTGGTTTCAGAAGAAGTTCTGGAAGAAACTGGAGTAGCCATCACAGTGGCCTGGCTTGAATCCCATTGAAAATCTGTGGCAGGATTTAAAGAAGGCAGTTAGCAAACCCTAGAATATTTGTGAACTGGAGGTGACTGGAATGGGCTAAGATTCCTCAGGTGTGCTGCTATTGCACACTACTGTTAAAAAACATATGTTTCCTTAACATCAAACCTATAGGCCGATACCAATCATGAGACCAGAGGCCAGCCACTGGCCTGTGAGAGAACAGGGATGATACTGGCAAACAGGGACAGGGAGAGAGACAAGAAAATGCTGTTTCACAAAAACAAACATCATCTTTGAAGGTAAAACAGAGTTGTAGATCATTCTGGCGCTCCAGAGACGATGGTCCAGAGCCTCTAAAATGGCGTTGGCAGAAACATTAGCCAGGGGACCCTAGACTATTTAATATAGATGAGATATTTAATGAAGTCTGGAGCTGAGGACTTATCTAGGCAGGCTTGATAAGAAAACCAGGCTAGCGTGGCATGGACAGGGTCAACGCAATTACAACAGAGCCCACTGAAGACGGCACAGCCGGCCTTATTGTAAAGCCCTTTTCGCAGTCTGCGCTGGCCTCAATGAGCTTTCAATTGTGAGACTAGGATTTGTTTTATGAAGCTTTTCTCTCGCGTCTTAATCTGTTGGCGGACGGAGAATGAGATCTGATAAAATATTAGCTTTTATAGCAGAGAAGGGCCGAGTTTTAGAAACAGAGCAGAAAGAGAGAGAGAGACAGAGATAGAGAGAGATTGTGTTTGTGTGAGAGAGCACAAATGAAAGGGAGCATACATTTCACAAAGGACAAGGAGGATGATAGAGCTAAGCTTGAGTAATAGTGCTTACGGGACACTTCGATCTTAACAGCGAAGCGCTCCAGAGCGGAGGCGGTGCAGAGAGTGCAGAATTATCATCAACCCATTTATTTGTCCCATTCCAGTCTTAATCTTCCCTAATCTACTGCTCTCTCAGACTGGATTAACTGAGTGGATTAAGATAGCGCCATCTAGTAAGAGCCTCATTATAAAGTCCTGCCATTCCTGACATTCCATTCTCTGAAGGTTTTCATTCTGGCACCTCGTTAGTAACAAGCCATGGCGCCTCCTGAAATTGGCCAACAATCCATTTCAGAGCTTCTCAGACTGCGACACGTGTGCCACGAACGGTATGTGAAGGACCGTCACGGAATGTAAGGAGACTACATAGGGAGTCTCGGGTCTGGGATTTGTTCACATCAGCTACAGATCCCTCATGACACTTCTCATGCTTGATCACCAGCACTTGTGGCCAGTTGACAACACATTTGCCTGTAATACGCCTTAAGATTTGGTTTTACTCCTCGTAAAGTCTTAACTTTTTATTGTGCAGTGCCTTAGTGTCAGACTCAGCGTACTTCCTGTGGAGGGGACTTCACCAGACTTTGGCAAAGTGTGATGTAATTACTGAGATAATCCAACAAAGCCTGTGATTGGTCCATAAAAAGAGGCCTGCTATTCAACAAACATGGACGACTTTGAAGAGCGGCTCTCAGAGCAGGTATTGGCATTTGTTAACACACTTTCAATAAATTGCATGTCGCCATAGATAGACCTGAGTCAAGGAAACTTAAGATCATAAAATGTCACAGCGTCACCTGCAGTCTTGGAGAGTACATGACACAGTGGTGGCATCTGCCATCTTTTATGGAGTGGTCTGCTGGGGCAGTAGCATCTCGATGGCAGATAAGAAGAGACTGGACAAACTCATAAAGAGGGCCGGCTCTGTCCTGGGGTGCTTCTTAGACCCAGTGCAGGTGGTGGGAGACAGGAGGATGACAACCAAGCTGGCATCCATGCTGGAGAACAGCTCCCACCCCATGCATGAGACTCTGGCAGCACTGGGCAGCTCCTTTAGCGACAGACTGCTTCACCCCAAGTGTGTGAAGGAGCGGTATCGCAGGTCCTTCCTTCCTGCTGCCGTCAGACTGCACAACCAACACTGCTCCCAACGGACCACATACACACACACTTAACTACACACACACGTTCATGTTCAGGGAATACTATGTGCAATATCCCATCCCCATGTGCAATTAAGAGTCTTTTACTGTAAATAATATTGTTTATTGCTTTTTTAATTCTTATTTATATTGTGTGTATATAGTGTAAATTATTTATCCAAATTTTTTGTAACTGAGTGTCCTGCTATCCCTTTCTGCTGCTACACTGTGAATTTCCCCACTGCGGGACTAATAAAGGATTATCTTATCTTATCTTATCTTATCTTACAAATGAAAACACGTGAAAATATGTGAAGGTGCTCCGAAGGTGCTCCAGGCTTTATGCAACGCTCATGAAGTGACAATAATCAGCTACATGCTTTGCAAAATGACTGATGAACTGTGAGCTGTGGTGCACAGATGAAGAAAAAAAAAAAACAAGAAGCTTCCCTGCTACTTTGAACAGGGTTTTTACTTTTCCTTCAGAGCAGTGGAAGCAGACCTTCCCTCAGGAGCTGGAGGGAGTTTAGAAAAGTTGGGCTATGAAGATAAAGAAGCTTCACACGCTTAGGTTTATACCAACGCATGCTCACACACAGAGCCTGCCCAAGCATTTCAGCACTGTTTATGAGGCTTTAATCCAGCTGCCCTCTCCTCCTCTCAGGATGTAATTACAGGCCTTAAGCTGTCACATCCGGCCTGCGCTGGGGCCAGCCTTACAGAGGCTCAGCCACATTCATTAGCCCTCTCCATCACATCCTTTCATCCCTTCATCCATGCCTCTTTCTCCCTCACATACCCATCTTTTCATTCACTCCCTCCAACAAGGCCTTTATTTCTCACTCTCGCTCTCTCATCCTTGTATTAGTATTGCAGCATGCACTGATGCTCGAGGATTACAGCTGATACTGTGATCTTTATGTGGATCATCACTGATCTTCTGAACTCAGTGCTGCTCTAGGAACTGATCAGCACAACAGATCGTGTGTGTTTGAGAGCAGATTTGTTTACCTTGGAGAATTCCCAAAAGAAGAAGCCATTACAGAACCCCACACATATAAATACAGGCATATAAATACATTCCCTATGTCACATTCTCTTAAAACAAAACTACAGTTCCCATGATGCCCCATCCATCACTGTTTCCAATGAGTCACCTTAATGACATCAGAGAGATCAATAAGTACTGATGTCACAATGATCTAATAGAGATAAGATCACAGAATGGGAGCAAGGTTGAGCAGCAGGGTTCGGCCTGTTGGTGGCTGCATTTGGATGCATCTTAGTGTGCTTCTTCCCGAGCAGCATCCAGAGGAGCACTGTGGCTCAATACTAATAAAGCCATAATTTACTGGCCATGCTGATTGATAGTGCTCTAAAAAAACACCATCGATCAGGCCTTTCCGTCTGTGGGACGGCCTTGTGTAGCAGCCTTGCTGTTTCCTTCCTCACGTCAACTCACATCATCATCATCCTGCCACGACTCTCATTACTTCATCTGTATGCACACCACTGACTGCGTATCCCCTTATGTAACATTGCCATTCGAAGAAAGCATTTCTCTGCTCTGAGAACATGCATTGCATTTTCCCCCCCTGCTGCACCTAGGAAGAGGGACAGGAGGTCACTTTTTGGCCTGTCAATCATCTAGGAGAGTCACTGTATAACTGTTATATACACTATATATATTTAGGCTGCCCATAGTTTGGAATAAACTTGGCCCATTACATCAGCTCCACTTACCACGCATGGAGCACTTTGTAGTTCTATAATTCCAGACTGTATCCATCTGTTCCTCTGCATCTCACCCTTTTCTTCATGATCAGGACCCCACAGGACCACCACAGAGCAGGCAGTATTTGGGTGGTGGGGCATTCCCAGCACTGCAGTGACACTGACATGGTGGTGGAGAGTGTGTTAGTGTGTGTTGGTGGTACAAGTTAATCAGACACAGCAGTGCTGCTGGAGTGTTTAAACACTGTGTCCACTAACTGTCCACTATATTAGACACTCTTACCTAGCCGGTCATTCTGTAGTCCCTCATCAGTGCTCAAAGGACAGCGCTGTTGATTAGATATTTCTGTCTTGGGGACTATTCTCAGTCCAACAGCATTGCTGAGTCCAATCTACTCATACCAGCGCAACACACACTACTAATGCACACACCACCACCATGTCCGTGTCACTGCAGTGCTGAGAATGACCCACCACCCAAATACTACATGCTCTGTGGTCGTCCTGTGGGGTCCTGACCATTGAAAAACAGGGTGAAGGGAGGCTAACGAAGTATGCAGAGAAACAGATGGATACAGTCTAATGTGTAATACATTTCAGGCAGGCACTCTGGCAGTAGAGTGCTTTTTCTTACGGTTCTACTTATATAATTAGAACAATTTCAGGGCCTTTCATGTGGTCAAGAGAGAGGAACATTCTGCATAAGTCTCCACTTAAGAGTCAACCCCTGCAGGGAATACTCTCGATCTGCTGAGCTGTGTGGAACAATAGAGTATATATCTTCATTTCCATGTTTAAAAAAAAGAAAAAAATAAGAAAAAGAAAAAGCTACCCAAATGAGACTAAAAAAGTAGACCACATTTCCCTCATGCATAACCCATAAGAGTGGGTGTGTCTGTGATGTATGTAAATGAAGGTTAAGTATTGAAGGGACTAGGAGGAGTTTCAGAGAGTGATGGAGTGATTTCATTAGATATTTAGAGGAGTGGACAGGTGAGAGATATAGAGGGCTATGTGGAGATTGCAGAGGTCAAGGGATGTTTCTCTGTGGAGCACTCTAACAACATTGGGGTATCACTGTAGGCATTGTTCACTATACTCTTACACTACAGATGACATACTTGGCTATCTACTGCATTGCAAATTGGTGCATTTACCATTCTAAAAGCCATCACACACCAAACACAACACCACAACATAATGCAATGTTCTGGGGAGGAATTCTAGCGTACAAAACACGAGTCTGACATTTGCTAAAAATGATTAGGTTGCTGGTCCACCATCAACGTTGTCCCCAAGCAAACACCAGAGACAACAGTGACTGGCTTTGTAAGTCATATTATCTGTAAAAGGTGACAGAAATTTTACAAAATTTAACTAAAACTAAACTAACCAAAATATCAGTTACATGCGTTTGAATGAAGGCATCGCCGTCTGGATAAACCACACAAATTAACTGCACTGGGCCTTAATACTGGGAAATCTTTAGCTGCATATCACAACCAGCCTACCACAGAGAAACACAGCAATGGATGGACAAAGGTATCTAACTCTCATTCAAAAGTTGAACAATTGCATTTGCAGCTTCTTCTGATGGCTCCTCCCACTTCCTACAAGTATAACAGCTTATGATCACTAAATACAACCACTGTGCAGCAGCATTAACATTACACTACATTGGGAGATACAGCAGGTTGTAAACACAGTACCTGCACTAAAAGTAGCAAACACACTGCATAAGAACCCAGTTAAGACTGGGTCAATCCAGTACAGTCAGAGTGGCATGTCTGATCCATGCCAGCATATTTTGGCAGCGCTTGACTGTGGAATAAGAGCTTGATGTATGAGGTTATCAAGAGCTGTATGATTAGGTTTGCATGATTTGAGGACAGAGCAAATACTCCAGCTATTTGTAAATGCTGCTAAAGGTGTGAACACGTAATTTCTTCCCTCCCACAAATACTAAAGGTGCTTAAAAGGTCATGCTATTGCTATAAAGCTTTGGTACACACCGATCACCATGGTGTGCAGCTGAGGGCTGCTTGAGGTTCAAATGTTTGAAGGGAGTAAACATCTGAAATATATATGACTCCACAGTACAATCCAAGCACAAGCCCTAGCAGATAGAAAGGGCAAGAACACTAAATATTGACTCCAGATATACTTCATTTTGTATAAAGTATGTGTGAGTGAATAAGTGTGTGGTTTCCATGGAGAACAGAAAAATATATCTGCAACAATGTTGCCATTATTTACAAAACATACACTGCAGAAAATGCAAAGTCTGGCCATTTTAACATGAAACAGTAACTGATTACAGATCATTTTTTGAGTTAATTCAACTTAGTTTAACTAACTCTGTTTTTTTTCTTAAGTTCAAGTAAAGCTTAAGTTCTGCAACTGAGTTGAGCCTCGAAAACATTATTAAAACAGCTGCAGCTAAAACTGCATACATATTTGGTAAGATTAGTAGTCTGAGGAGGAATGTGCCTCTCCCTTCAGTTTATTTACTGTTTACTCCCATCTGTAGGTTAGAACTCCCCTTTCACATAGCATTCCTAGCCTGGGAGGCTTTTGACTATGGAGCACTAAGTACTTGCTGGGATTTGAACTTATGATCACCTCACACTCCATTAGCAGGCAGTTGGACTGTTGGGCCACCCTAAAGCTGTGAAATTACTGAAATTAGTGTTTTGTTTTGTTTTTTTGGAGGAACCTCTAAAGGTACTTTAAGGAACCTTCAAGAAAAGGTCTTTAGAAGAAAAACGTTCCCTGAAATGTTTCTCTAAACACCTTAAGAGGTTCCTCTACCCTACAATTTCATCAATGAACTTATACTTTTAACAGTGTGAATGGTCTTACAGCTCTAGGGTGGCACAACTGTCTACCTGCTTCACAAGAGACAGGAGATCATATGTTTGAATCCCTTTAACACCACAATTTTATTGACTTAACTAAGTTAACTTAAATGCTCTGCAATCAGTCACTTTATTATAGTAGACAAACTTACAAAGCAGACATTGCTTGGCAGCAGCTGTTAACTGAACTTTGACAACTCTACACAAACAAGTTTGCGTTGGAAAAGTATTAAAGATTAAAAAGTAAAATGAAAAAAAATGCTGTCGATGACACATTTGAGCTCGGGCCCTCTGTAGCAGTGAGTAAAGGCTGAAGTCAGCGCCACAGAAATACCAAAATGATAAGTGCATTTTAAAGTACAGATAAGAAATTAATTGAATTGAAATGACTTTCCCAGAATTTTAATTGCGTGAACACATATGACATTATATTAATAGAAACCCAGCGGTCGGAATTACGAGCGCTCTGAAGCATCGCTTCAATTATTGAGCGGGAGAAGAAATTGCAATGACCAATCATACATTACATCATTAAGTGGGTCAGGCCCATCCCTTCTAAAGCGCAGGACTGCTCCAATTACCAACAGCAGCCATTGGAATGGTGGGAGAGATAGCCCCGTGCTTCCAAATGGGCCTTCGCTCGCACAGCCAAAGGCTATCTAATAGAACATCCACATAGTTTCTTTCTGCTCAAGACTAGTACCCGTGCTGACGCTGTCATCATGTCACCATGCTGATTGGCCTTTTTCATCCTAAGGCCATGAAGAGCAATTAACTCCTTATTACAAGAGTACATTAGCACAGAGCTAATAGGAGTCACACTCCGTTTACAGGGTTCCAGCAGCTTAAAGCCACTGTCTAATGTACATGCTCATCAGAGGCATTTACAGCAAAAATCACTGCCAGTTAAAAGATGTGTAAGCATGCGATTTGGGGTGTGTGTGTATAAATGAACATTGTAGAGCATAGTGATAAAAGGCTTGTTGCTTTAGAGTGCACCATATCTATTATATACTGTAAATAATGATGCATCCTGCTGTGTAAAGTTTTTAAAGAATTATTACTGCTAGAGTTCACCTGTTCAAAAACAACATTAGAGTAAAGCAGGAGAGCTGCTAGTGGAACTAAACACATCTATATAGTGTCTGGAGTTCACAGAGACGTTAGCAACCGAAACAGCGTTCTTCTAACTGTGCCCTGCTAACTGTGCCCTGCTAACTGTGCCCTGCTAACTGTGCCCTGCTAACTGTGCACTTCCAGATGTACTCTCCCAACAGTGTCTTCCTAACTGTGCTCTTCTAGCCAGTCACTTAGACATGGCATCCACCCCCCCACCCCAATTTCATTTGTGACTTTTTTTCCAGCACTGCATGTTTAACAGAGGAGTCTAATCTGGACCTTGACCTTAACTTCACCCTCTATTTTAGCAGAACATACATTACATTAGCGTCATCCCCATCAGCCATACGGTACTGACAAGTCTAAAGAAAGCAGACCCTTCTTTAATATTTTCATTGAGGGACACCCCATACTATTAACTGCATGCATAAAGCACAGCTGGGGTGCCCCCTTTTTAATTCATTAGTTTGTGCACACATTCACACACACACTGGATGTGGCTGGGTTAGCAGACAGTGATGGATCTTCTTCATCTGACTGTTGGTCTGAGTGCTCCTGAATGCTCTGTGTGTGACCGGGGCGAACTGCTGCTCTTAAACACACAGCACAGAGCAGAGCCACCGCACCCGTTAGCCCTACAGACTGACACTGACTCTCTCTCTCTCTCTCTCCTCTTTCTTTCAGTGCTGCACCTCTCTCTCTCGACCATTTCCTAATCTATTTCAGGTCTTTCAGACTCCCTTCTGGTTTTCTCCAAAACTCCCATGTTCTCCCTTTCAATCTCTCTCTCTCTCTCTCTCTGTATTTATTTATTATTTGTTTTTATATGTATTATATATGGTGTTCTACTTTTAAAAATTAAATATTTTTATTCAATAAATTATAAAATTGTGAACCTGATGGACAGACTGACTCATAATGAGATCTGTGATGTCTCTGTAATTTGACTCGACTGTTTTTTTTTTTTTAAACATGTAACTTGGATGTATGAGTCTGATGTTTAATTAAAGGTGCTTTAACATCAAAGTCTCTCTCTCTCTCTCTCTCTCTCTCTCTCTCTCTCTCTCTCTCTCTCTCTCTCTCTCTTTCTCTCATTACAGTGCTCTTCTCTCAGACACAGCAGGGGTCCGGCGCTTTTGGAGTGCTCTGGGCTGAAGGCCGCTGATTGCGCTCAGGACAGATTTGGTTTATGCAGCAGGGTGAACAACCAAACAACGCAGCAACCATTTGATGGACAGATAAGAAGTGACCTTGCATCTGGGCACTTCTTGAGGCGACTGGTGACCTTGCTTTGGAAGATTGGGAACAGTGTGTGTGTGTGTGTGTGTGTGTGTGTGTGTGTGTGTGTGTGTGTGTGAGTGAGAGAGAGAGAGAGAGAGAGAGAGAGAGAGAGAGGGAGAGAGGGAGAAAGAGTGATGAAACAGAAACACAGTATGTGGCCCAGTCCAGTAAAGTGCTGGCAGCAAATGGGAACCAATCCAAAACAAAAAGCAAAAAAAGATCTGATCTGGACTAACCAGCATGTGCTGATATGTGTATGTGTGTGAGTGCATGTGTGAGGATGAGTGAGTATATGATGAAACAGGACCACAGCATCTGGTCCAGTCTAGTAAAGTGCTGGCAGCAAGAGGCACCAAGACTGGTTTGACACAACGGGTACAACCTTAAGGCAGATGGGCTTACAACAGCAGAAGACGAGAACAGAGAGCTAAGGCTGTAGCAGACACAGGCTCACCGAAATGTAACAGTTGAACACTGGAGAAACATAGCCTGGTTTGATAAACGTCAATTTCTGCTAAGGGACACAGAGGGCAAGGTCGATATCCATGAACCTAGGTGTTGTAATGATGTGGGAAAGGTTTTCTGGCCACACTTTGGGCCTGTTAATACCAATTAATCATCTCTTAAATGCCACAGTATTGCTGCTGACCATGTGCATCCCTTCATGTCCACATTTATTATGTATTTACACTAATAAAGTAGGGGCAAGCACATGCCTCCTCTGATACATGTGAGTTTAGCCACTGGCTTTTCTCAAACTGCCACCAATGCAGCATCACTAGGCAGACACCACATACACAGAGGAAAGTGTCAGTGAAAGAGAGACCATGGCCAATTGTGCTCTCTCAGGCTCTGGCTGCTGATGGTAAAGCAGCTTGACCCAGGATTCAAACCCACAATCCTCAGGCCGTAGTGAATTTAACCATCCTGTAACGACTAAGTCACAAAGCAAAAGCCTCAAACAGGTTTCATGAACATAAAAATGAGTTCACTGTTCTTCAGTGGTCTTCACAGTCAGCAGATCTGAAACCAATTGAAGACCGTTGGGATGTGGGAGAGCGGGAGATTTGCAGCATGAAGGTAGTTCTGCAGAAAAAAATCTGCAGGAATTGCGTGATGCAATCACGGCGACATGGATCTGAACATCAAAGGATTTTTTTTTTTACATCTAGGGAAAAGAAGACCATGCCCAGTATTACTACAGTCCTCCTAATAAACTGTCCGGTGAGTATAAACATGTAAAGGAGAAGAGAATGAAGGCGAGGGATGAGCACAGGGAAATAAATAAATAAATAACCGTAGATATTTGATATTTCATAGAGCCAGCCCTTATCAGTTCATATCAGCATGAGCGTTTCAGAAACCGAATTGCTTTCGATCTCGCGCCTCGTTTCTCTCTCGCCTCATCTGCCTCTCTCCCTCTAGCTCAACCCTGCTCTGCCCTGATAAGAACTCCTCAGTCTAATTCACTTTTCCTGTAGTCGGACCCAACTATCTCCTCACGGCGTGGGACTCCGCCCGTCAATCAGACACGCATATGATGGTCTGTTATAGGCACAGATCTGTCCCGCACAGGAGAGCCAAGAGCATAAACTGACCCCAGTATCCCAAAACATCAGTCCGTGTGTACACTAAGATCACATCTACAAGGATAGTTTGGGATTCATTAAAAAAATACAGATTTCAATGAGGATAAACAAAAATACTATGGAATTGCCATGCATTAGCCAATAAGAGAAGGTCTGGAGCAGGGCTTCAGTCATTTACGTTGTTGTTGAGCAACTACTACTAGTCAGCGTCAGCCTTTATCTAGAATTTAACAAGCTTGGTAAAAGCCTGTTCCCTATTTAACCAAGCGTGATAGAAACACTAGCCAGTTACAAAGCCAAATATGGGAATGTGAGCGATGAACATGTACTAGAAACTTTGTCCTCCAATTGCTGTGGGAGCAGTCTCTACTCTTCTAGGAAGGCTTTGGGTATTGCTGTGAGACTTTAATTGCATTCCTTTTGATTGGATGATCGATTCTAGATCTGGTTTGAAACCTTACTCCAACTCATTTCAAAGGTGCTGGATGAAGCTCCATCACTCCACAGCACGCAATTTCACTGTTTCACAGACCAGTTCTAGGGGCTTTATACCCCTCGAACTGGTGCTTGGCACTGAGCACCTAAGACTCATTTTGTAGGTGCAGCTGCTTCAGGGCTACATATTCTTTTAGAAGGCTTTTCTATGAAGGTTTTATGATTTCTGTGTGCACAGTTGGACACTTGTGTAATTAGAAGGGATGTCTTAAAACTTTTGGACATATAATGTAAGAATACACTGCAGTTCCACAAACCAATATTTCTGCTGGTTCTGAGAGTTTTTTGATGGAGATGATTAACATGCTTAACTGCATGCCCTTTAGGTGGAATTTCTGATCAGGGTCTGAAGCTGGGGTGGGCAACGTAGGGCCGGAGTCCAGGACAGTTTGCTGATTTCCCTGCTCTACTCAACAGAAGCCACTAAACCTGACAATTGACAGGTGAGTTGAATCAAGTGTGCTTAAGAAGTAAAAGCACAATGCTGTGCAAGAATCCAGCCCTGGAAGGACGGAAACAGCCCACTCCTGGTCTGAAGCCAGCTGACCACTTAAACCAATGTGTAAAAATCACCTTATGACTTCTCTCACCCACAATCTGTCTCTCACTCACACACACATACTTACTTCATTACTCCCACTGACCCTCCTGGCCACTATGAGTTGGATCATGCCCCTCTTGTTGCCTTCCACAGACATGGACTTGCGTAGTGTGTCCATGGCCTCCTGGTTGGTTTTCCCCAGCAGGGATTCTCCATTCACAGCTATTAACTGGTCGTTCACCCTCAACCGGCCATCCTGGGAACACACATACACAATATTAACATTATTAAAACATCCTAAACATCATGAGAACACACAACCTATGCAAAATGTGATGAAGAGGCAGTAGGATTTGCACAGCAGATAACGTAGATGCTGTGACATGTTTCAGAGATGCATTCATCCTTGGTATACCTCCTAGGTGAAAGGTTAGAGACTTATTATGTTCTGAGCATAGTTTGTGTTACTCATCACTGATACACTGCTTTCACTGAAGCACACGCTAACATGAAAACCAGACTAAACAATTAATGAAATTATATGCTTAATTTTCAAATCACAAAGGTTAAATTTGAATTATAGCCTATAGTATCAACAATGTTATCTTAGCAACTTTTAAGTGACGAATTAAATGCAAGCTAATAACAGGAGGCTTGTGAACTGTCTGTAGATGTGTTAGACCAATTAGAAGCGACCAAGCATCCAATCATGTGCTGTGTACATGACAACCACAATTAGCTGGCAGTCTAGAGTTTTATGTATTCACGGGCCAGAACACATGGGTGGTTCTTCTGGCTAAATATCTAAAGAAAAAAAGGCCTGGAGCTCCATTGATTAAAACTATTGAAATTAAACACTTTTGCTACCAATCAATAAATGAATACATACTTGCATACATAACTTGTTTGTGTCACTGCTGCATTAAGATCGGTCCTCAGTGGTACTATATTGGTTGCATGGAGTAGTAGGAGCTTAAACTATGCAGCAGTAGATGGGTTACAGAACTGTAAACCTATCATACATAGAATGTACACAGTAAAAGGTATACATAATATACCTAATAAACTAGCATCTCATTGAAGAAGGTACAGGAAAGTCAAGGGCATTCTTTGTTATAATGCTGGAAATCGAACTTTACACCTTGGAACATTCAAGGCTGAAGTTTCAAAGTTCATGAAGCCAGTCATAGATCTGCTCCTTACTTTGCAGGCAGCTCCTCCATTGATGATAGACTTGACAAAGATGCCCAGGTCGGCGTGGTTCTCTTTGGAGCGGTTGCCTTTAACGCTGACCCCTAGCCCTGCAGAACCTGAGTCATTCAGAGGAATCTCGAAGGTCATGAACTCCCTCGTTCCATCAGGAGTGAGCACCAAATCATCCTCCTCTGCTTTCTATAGGGGGAGAGAGAGCGAAAGCGAGAGTGAGAGAGAGATTCTGAAACATATTATCCCCACTTGGCTAACATAATACACATTACACACGAGAGCACATCAGGCACTCCAGAAAAGAGCTATCTTCTGACATTACAATAGCCAATATTTCACACACAGCACAGAAGACCATTCAGGCTACTGCTCCAGCGAGCCTCCTGTTTGTTCAATTGATCACAAGCCATGAATGAAACACTCATTCTCAATGATTCCCAACTGAACATCTCAAAGGGTGGTTCTGAGCGGTTCTGCTGCATGTTGCTTTAAAAGCAGAGAAAAAGATAAAGATAGTAAAGTCATGTGACCACATATGATGCTCCCACAGGATGCAGTGGGGCAATGCTATGGTTCCCTTTGGAGTGAGTGAAGCCTCCCGCTGATAACAGCACCAATCATAGCCTTGCCTCTCTGAGCTCTGGGGAAAGCTGCAGCAGCAGGGAAACCTAGCACTTACAACAGGAGCAACTGTACAGCAGGGGCTCATGGGATACCTGCTGCCATCAAGATCCTTTAATTACACCCAGAGAAAAATGAAGGAAATCAAGATTAAAAAAGAACATCATTCAGCTTTTTGATTGGACATAAGGAATTCATTCCCCCAAGGAATGAATGGAGTTTAAAAATGTTTTCATATACACTACACCCAACCTACCATATGGGGTGCCATAGCGATCACTTAGCAACATGCTTAGCAACAATCTAGTAATCCTACCTGTTCCAAAACAACTACCTAGCAGCATCATCTAGCAACCTTTTAGCAACACAACAGCAACCACCAAAGTTACCAAACAACTACTTCGCAACCACCTAGCAACTGTCCAACAACCCCATTACAACTACATGATATACCATGGCAACCCCTCACAAATCTTAGAGATCTAAGATCTTCTCATTTCTGTAGACTGTACAGTCATGCATAATGACAAGCTGTCAATTTATCCTGTGATCGGTTAGTGGGTGGGGACAGCTTCCACACGTGCAACCGACCACACTAGCATCAAGCCTGAAGGGAACCCCAGACCACCAATTTCTGGTGGACTAAAGACTGGTTCCCTGGACCACTCCCAGTCTCAAAAACAGCCTTTACACTTGACCAAAAGTACCAAACTCTCCGAACTAGAGCTTCCAGGCCTTGGAGCATTTGAAGGTTGAGGTTAAATGGGGTTCAATAGATTGCAGACATTTAGAAAACTCAGGTTTAAAAGCAGGCATCAAAATCTGCATCTGTACTACATAACCCAAAAAGGAACACATGATCAGGAACTCATCAGGTTAACCTTTTTAACCTTTGTTAATTCTTCTGTTATTATTCGTAATCCAGAAACTATTATGACTTATTAGAGAACAGTGTAGCATATTTTTGGAGTCCCACAGGGTTCTGTTTTAGGGTCTATGAAACTGATGGTAATAATGAGAAATCTGCAGCTATCATTATTCTGACTGAGAGACTTATGCACAGGGTGTATGTAGTTAATATAGCTGACTCCACATATGTTAAAATAGTATATAAAATCTGCACTGTTTAATATTATTATATAGTTACATTTGGAAATGCTGCGGGTGATAAATGGTGCAGCAATATGAACTCTGCCGGGGTCATTTTCAGTACTTCATTCACCACACACATACAAATCCACACGCACACACTGTGCTGGAGAAAGGCTCTTGCATCTGCAGAGTGTGTGGAAGCTTGAAAGGAGGTGGAGTTATTAGGATGCAGCCAAGCATTCAAGCGGCCAAGCCCTTATCTCCTTCCACCTCACAATACACCTCCCTCTCTTTTTCATACACACACACACACACACACACACACACACACACACACATGCCCACAGTTCATTGCATCACTTCAGCCCATCCAAAGCCATCACATTCCATTATGGTTGCCATGACAACCAAGGCAACTCTCTTCTGACAATAACTGAACTCGGGTGAAGGCAGTGTGGTTGCCATCCCCGACACATCACGTCATCCTCCCCTCTGTGAGCAGACGATTCACACATTCTACCGTTCAGCCTTCAAAAGGTACAGTACACTCAAAAACCCAACACTCTTTCTCTCTCCAGCAGTGACTCAGGTGTAAAGTTTCAGGGCTGATGTAACTGTGCGAGATGATGCTATGGCAGGGTTTGGGTACAACAACAGTGTGAGAAGCCTTTTGCAGAAGATGAGCAGGATGAGGAAGTCGCAGGGCCCATTATCATGAAGTTTCAGGAACGACACTATTGGTTTGGGGATTATGGCTGATACAGTGAGAGGCTTTTCAGGACTTCAGTGCTTGTAAAGTTTTGGATATGAAGGCAGGGTGGAGTCGCTCAATGCACAAGGTGTGTTGAGGTTCTGGAGGTGAAGGAGAGGTAAGATTTGAAGACTGTCTGAAGACTCAAAGTATTGGAGATAAAAATGAGGTGAGCTTTCAGGGATGACAAAAAATGAAAGTTGAGGTTTAAGACATAATGCTCAAGATTTCTAGATACAAGTTTGTGGAGTTTTAGAGGTTTTATGGACAACTCGTAAAGTTTCAGCAATGAAGCTGTGATGAGGTTTTACAGCCTAGTGTACAACAGTGTTATTTTGAAATGATAATGTTTCATTTTGAGGGGAAGATGGGTGAGGTTTTAGGAGGGAGGAGGATTCACAGCCAATTTTACAGAGATCATGTGATTCCTGAGATTAAGGGTTTCAAGGCTGCCAGTCCTGAGATTTTGTAAATTAAAAAGAAATTAAAGGTCATGAAAAACTTCTGACAAGGTGTGACAAGTTCTGAAGATGAAGATGTTTTTACTGACGATGCTCTTTAAATGTTTGTGTGATCTGCATTCACTCCAATCAGTTATGACAGTGTAGAGTTCCAGGGCTAATACTTAAAAGGTTTCAGAAATGACAGTATGGTGAGGTTATAGGGCTGATGCTTACATTAGGGGTCCAAAAAGATTAAGATACACTTATCCAGCTATTTTGTTGCACACATAGGACACATACCCATCAATGTAAAAGGTGTGTAAAATTCATACACACACAACTGAGCACATATACATGCACTAGGGAGACAGTTCACACCCCTGCCTAAAGCGTTGGGCAGTCATCTGGTGATGCCCGGGGAGCAGTTGTGTGTTAGATTCCCTGCTCAAAGGCACTTCTATCGTGTCCTGACACATCCAGGGATCAAAAGTGGCAACCTTCCTAGGACAATGCTGATTCTCTAACCTCCAAGTCATGATTGCTCCCTAAATATGGAGCTTACAAAGAGATGGCCATCATTTGAAGGTTTGGACCGTTCAGAGACTTATACAACTCTTGCTGGTACTGCCACTGCAACATGGAAATACAACCAGAAACATTCCACAGGTTTGGCACAGGAACTAGAAATCCCACTTAAGGGTTAAGTATTCAATAATGCAGTCAACAACAAAAAATCAAACCCTGGAATTTAGTTTTTTTTAGCCTTCACTGCAATATATTTTGATCTGTGGTTTCAAAGACAAGATAATTGGCAATTCCGTGTGATGTGCTTCTTTCGTCCTTGGTAATGAAAGCACATCATTTCAGAGACCTGTATGGCCAACTCTAAAGGCACCGAGTGAGCGTCTCTTTTCAAGGTGTGTCAATGTCACACTGAGGTAGAATGTGAGAGTGAGTGTGTGGGTGTGTGGAAGGAAAAGTCAGTGAAAGATACACCATAATCCTTTGACTGCAAACAGAATTCCTTGTACTACTTCTCTATTAAATCATCCAACACACAGCTTTATTCATCCAAGGACAAAGTTAAGTCTTTCCACTCTCAAATACCAGGATCTGCATTCATTCCAATCAGTCTGTTCACTTTACAAGCACCCTCAAAGACCAGTAAAATCACATTCACATTCACACACACACACACACACACACACACACACACACACACACACACATACTTACATATGCAGACACATGCATATTCTGCATATTAGAAATGTCAACATATATGGTGGAGTGTGTGTGTGTGACTCCTTCCCCTGAAAAAATATTTAAGATGGTAGTGAATTCTCTTGATTCTCAAAAGTCTTGAGCAGAAGTGGGCAAAGGCCTCTTGTGTGCCACTCTGCTCTATATGTTGATGGTGTGCAGTTCTCTGTTGGGTGTTCTACTGGTATGACTGAATGTTTCCATACACCTGCAAATTCAGCTACAGTGGGGAGAACAAGTATTTGATACACTGCTGATTTTTCAGGTTTTCCCACTTGCAAAGCATGTAGAAGACGGTAATTTTTATCATAGGTACTCTTCAACTGTGAGTGATGGAATCTAAAACAAAAATCCAGAAAAATACATTGTATGATTTTTAAATAATTAATTTCCATTTTATTGTGGGAAATAAGTATTTGATCATCTATCAACCAGTAAGAATTTTGGCTCTCACAGACATGTTACTTCTTCTTTAAGAAGCCCTCCTGTTCTCCACTCATTACCTGTATTAACTGCACCTGTTTGAACTCGTTACCTGTATAAAAGACACCTGTCCACACACTCAATCAGTCAGACTCCAGCATCTCCACAATGCCCAAGACCAGAGAGCTTTGTAAGGACATCAGGGATAAAATTGTAGACCTGCACAAGGCTGGGATGGGCTACAGGACAATAGGCAAGCAGCTTGGTGAGAAGGCAACAACTGTTGGTGCAATTATTAGAAAATGGAAGAAATGCAAAATAACGGATAATCTCCCTCGGTCTGGGGCGCCATGCAAAATCTCACCTCGTGGAGCATCAATGATCTTGAGGAAGGTGAGGAATGAGCCCAGAATTACACGGCAGGACCTGGTCAATGACCTGAATAGAGCTGGGACCACAGTCTCAAAGAAAACAATCAGTAACACTCTACGCCGTCAAGGATTAAAATCCTGCAGTGCACGCAAGGTGCCCTTCCTCAAGCCAACGCATGTCAAAGCCCGTCTGAAGTTTGCAAATGACCATCTGAATGATCCAGAGGAGGAATGGGAGAAGGTCATGTGGTCTGATGAGACAAAAATAGAACTTTTTGGTTTAAACTCCACTCGTCATGTTTGGAGGAAGAAGAATGATGAGTACAACCCCAAGAACACCATCCCAACCGTGAAGCATGGCGGTGGAAACATCATTCTTTGGGGATGCTTTTCTGCAAAGGGGACAGAACGACTGCACCGTATTGTGGGAAGGATGGATGGGGCCATGTATTGTGAGATTTTGGCCAACAACCTCCTTCCCTCAGTAAGAGCACTGAAGATGGGTCGTGGCTGGGTCTTCCAGCATGATAACGACCCAAAACACACAGCCAGGGCAACTAAAGAGTGGCTCCGTAGGAAACATCTTAAGGTCCTGGAGTGGCCTAGCCAGTCTCCAGACCTGAATCCAATAGAAAATCTTTGGAGGGAGCTTAAAGTCCGTGTGGCCCAGCGACAGCCACGAAACCTGAAGGCTCTGGAGGAGATCTGTATGGAGGAGTGGGCCAAAATCCCTGCTGCAGTGTGTGCAAACCTTGTCAAGAACTACAGGAAACGTCTCATCTCTGTAATTGCAAACAAAGGTTTCTGTACCAAATATTAAGTTTCTTTTTCTGGTGTATCAAATACTTATTTCCCACAATAAAATGGAAATTAATTATTTAAAAATCATACAATGTATTTTTCTGGATTTTTGTTTTAGATTCCATCACTCACAGTTGAAGAGTACCTATGATAAAAATTACAGTCTTCTACATGCTTTGCAAGTGGGAAAACCTGAAAAATCAGCAGTGTATCAAATACTTGTTCTCCCCACTGTACTTCCTTCACACTATGACCATTGGCACGCCCAAATGCAGTCACTCCTTTTTGCCAATTATTAATATCTGCTTTGCGACAAAGTCAAGTCTATCCACTCTCAAATAACAGGATCTGTATTCACTTCAATCAGTCTGTTCACTTCACAGGCATCTTCAAATACCAGTAAACTCTGCAATGTGTCACCTCTGTCCAATCTATGAATCATGACGCACACCCACAGGTATTAACAGCCTGATCAACAGTATCTGCAGAAGCCTGAATATATATATATATATATATATATATATATATATATATATATATATATATATGCTATGGCATGCCAATATCTACACTACACTATATAAGCTACTTTGACTCTTGGATCTTGGGTGTGGGGGAGAATGAGAGAAAGGCAAGTAAGTGTGACACGTGTTAAGAGCCTAAGCTACGAGAATAAAGACACTAAACAATCAAAAAAGAAAGAAAGTTGAAGTGGGGAGAGAGGGAGGAGAAAAAAAACACCTCTTCCTCTTTCACAAAACCTCAAAGACTTTTCTGACACATCCTCACCTGAAACAATTAGCAGCGTTTGCCTTTTTCTGCTGCTCTCCTGCCCGACTGGGGCGAAGACATAAAGGTCATTGGAAATGAATTTAAGTGCCTAAAAGAAATCAGTCAAGGATGTAATTGCGAAGAGGGCTTGTGCATGATAAGTATTGTAACATGAATTTTCCTGCCGCTGTTTCTCTGCTCCGACGACTGCAGATAAAGAGTGCATATTAAACACCTCAGACTAATGCACATTCCCGGCTTCCAGGTACAAACAGAGAGAAAGAAGGAGAGGCAGGACGAGAGAGAAAGAGATTGAAAAGGGCACAGAACTGGCAAGACTGACTAAATAGAGAAGTCCTTACGGTTGAAATGATTTCCAGCTCATTTCCAGATGAACTCCAGTCGGTCATGATTATCATTTTCGAGCTGCAGTTTTAGGGACACAGTTTTGGATATCTGCAGCCAGGATCTTGAAAATTGTGAACCCTTAACTGTGTTTATTAACCCTTAACTGTGCTGATCACAGATTAGCACAGATTAATTGGAAACTAATTATTATTCCACTCACAGCTTACTGAAACAAGTTGAGACAAAAGTGTGAAATCCAAACTTTCAGGCTCATATAGTAATCAAAACTGGGCAATCTATTGTTGTATGGTTCTACTGGTAACACTTTCTTTGGACTGTTTTTTGAAGATGATTATTAAACTAGAAATCTTCAATCATGGAATATTGTTCTAGTTGCTGGGACAATGGGTCATCTTGGTTGTCTTCATGCCAGTACCAGAGACCTCAGTGACTGACCAGTGGGCTCATGTAACTGTGAGTCTGATTTCAGAGATACTACAGTACAACAAATTCTAAAATTGTCCTCTTCACATATCCCAGCTTAGAAAACCAGAGTTAGCTATGCCTTGACGGGCCTGGAGCAGAGAAGTTTAAGAGCCTTGCTCATGGGCTGAGGTGGCAGCTTGCCCCACCACTGCCCTCAAATCAAACAGTGACCAAATAGGTCAAAGAGGTCAAACCATCTGAACAATTGTGTTTTGTGTGCAGGACATCATCAGTTTATCCCATGTTTATTTAATTAATGTATTTTCATGCTATGGTCTTTAAAGGTCTTCAAGATTAGAAGGATCTGCAAAATTATTAATAGACTTAAAGGAGGGACAGGTGAACACCAAGATGGGTAAGCATGGACAGTCCACAGATAGAACAGAATGTTAGCATGGTTGGCCTAGCAGCAGTTCCAGCAGTCCAATGGTCAGAACTGAAAACCCTAAGCGATAAACAAACTCATATTCAGGACAAAGGACATGTGCCGCATCACAGCAGCTCCTGATTGGTTGTGCTCTCTCAGCTTGATCAGAGTTTTTCTGCAGGAGGCCATGCATGTCTCTCCAAATGGCCCAAACCAGCTTGTTTACCGCTGCTTAACAATAGCAGCGCTCAGCCCCTCCATACGAGCAGAGAGGCTAATTACTGCCACAGCTGCTGGAAAAAAGTACTAAACGAAAACAGGTGGCACATCCAAACTGGTGCAGGGAAAAAAAAAAGGTTGTCAATGGAACGCCATTGTCTTCTGGTGCACTTGGCGACATTAGGCTTAATTATGGTAGCGCTTGGCTCCCCCCACTCCCAAACATGGCACGACTTTTGGGCTGGCAGGCTTCGAACGCAGCCTGTAAAAGCCCTCTCCGACAATACAGGTGCTCATCATCAAACGGCGAAAAAAGGGAACACGTAAGTGGAAGACAAGCGAGAGAACCGGAGAGAGGGAGAGTAGAGAAAACAAGGGGACAATTTCAGTGAGAGAGAAAAAAAAACTAGGTTTCAAACAGGCAATTGAAGTTAAACGTCCCCAGCATGGGTAATGGAAGGGCGTGGGGGTAATTTTCCCAGCAGGGGTACCAGACAAAGCGCCATGTTTGATTGGCGCTCCAACCTTCGAAAAGTCACGCTGGGTTTATGGCCCCTGGAACAATCAGTGGGGGACAAGGAGAAGAAAATGGAGATTGCTGGAGAACATCATACACCATTTGGAGGAGTGAAAGAACCTGGATAGAGTCTTTAAGGCACAGCTCAGACATTTGCCTGCCTTTCATTTGGGTTTATTCTAATGTTATATAGAGTTAATTACAGGTAGACACTCTCACTGACCGCTGACTTTCTGTTCATTTGGGTTTATTCTAATGTTATATAGAGTTAATTACAGGTAGACACTCTCACTGACCACTGACTTTATGTTTATTTGGGTTTATTCTAATGTTATATAGAGATAATTACAGGTAGACACTCTCACTGACCACTGACTTTCTGTTCATTTGGGTTTATTCTAATGTTATATAGAGTTAATTACAGGTAGACACTCACTGACCACTGACTTTCTGTTCATTTGGGTTTATTCTAATGTTATATAGAGTTAATTACAGGTAGACACTCTCACTGACCACTGACTATGTTTATTTGGGTTTATTCTAATGTTATATAGAGTTAATTACAGGTAGACACTCTCACTGACCGCTGACTTAGGTTTATTTGGGTTTATTCTAATGTTATATAGAGTTAATTACAGGTAGACACTCTCACTGACCACTGACTTTATGTTTATTCTAATGTTATATAGAGATAATTACAGGTAGACACTCTCACTGACCACTGACTTTATGTTTATTTGGGTTTATTCTAATGTTATATAGAGATAATTACAGGTAGACACTCTCACTGACCACTGACTTTCTGTTCATTTGGGTTTATTCTAATGTTATATAGAGTTAATTACAGGTAGACACTCTCACTGACCACTGACTTTCTGTTCATTTGGGTTTATTCTAATGTTATATAGAGTTAATTACAGGTAGACACTCTCACTGACCACTGACTTTGTTTATTTGGGTTTATTCTAATGTTATATAGAGTTAATTACAGGTAGACGCTCTCACTGACCACTGACTTTCTGTTTATTTGGAATCCACCGTAATAGATAAGAAACAGCTGGGAATGGGTCAGAAGTGCAGACTCAAGCATGTCAGAACAGAATGTAAATAATTATGTAATTATGCAATTATGTCATTACATATAAATAACATGGGAAACGAAGGCAATAACTCTTTTGAAGCCCTGTAGGCACATCACTTGCAGGAGTTCAGATGAAGCAAACTAAGTGAATGACAGAGCTTTAAGAGCGTTTCCACTGTCAGAGCCACCTCGTTCTGCTGAAGTGAGAAAGCTCAGGTCCTACTCGACCTGCTAATTCATACACTGTCAAAAGGACACATGGCTGCCAAGTCTCTGCGTGTTCCTGTCTGCTGCCACTTTGGCTCAGACTCAGCCCTGCCCCCTGGATCGAAAGCCAAGTTAGCAAAGAGCGTCACACTGACACCTGGAATGGAGGCATTTGGCTGAAAGTACTGCGGAGAAGGACAGGAAGGAAAGTGCCTGTCTCATTTTTGTACTTTGTAAGCAAAACTTGCAGAACATGACCTCATCCTCACCATAAAGCAGCGAGCTCAAAAGCATAACTCTCAGAGACAGCTAATTATATTAAAGCAGAAGCAGGCAACACCTCTCTGAGTCTACAGACTACTGCCCTGTTCATTATAGAGGTGGACAGAGCACCCTCTCGATAAATAACCAAAACTTTTGTAGTTAACTTCTGTCTCCAATCATCCTGAAGACGGTTCTCTCATGGTTGCTGTGCAGGTTAGGTCACTGTCAGGACCAGGCAGCAAAGGCATGTCCATTGCAGGACTAAAAGGAATACCACCTCAATCTTCTACCAAGCTAGAAGCAATCTTCCTCCTAGGCTGTCACGATGAAAATTCTTACAAGAGCTAATTGTGACAGCTAGGCAACTGGGTGAGGGCATCTCTCAAACATCAGGGAAGTCTTGTGGGGTTTCCGGTATGCAGTGGTCAGTTCCTATTAAAGTGGTCCATCTGGTATGCCAGTGACAGGTTCATGTGATTCATGGAGCCCCCCTCACAACTTACAGGACACATTTAGAAGTCTTGTGGAGACTACACAATGGGGCTAACTTTATATTAGGTAGGTGGTGCTATGTTATTGATGACTGGTGTAAGTACCCATTAAATGGAAGCTACACTGGCCTCCTAGTTCAAGTGCCAAACTAAAATAGCAAACTTCAAAAATGTCTTGTCTGACTGATTACAGCTGGACTTAGTGGAACACTGATTTCTTTAAAAATAAAGCATCTTGTGATGGTCACTCCACCCTTGCTGTGCTTCCCTGCAGAGCTCTCAGCACTGGTCAGTTAAGAGGCAGTGGTCTTGTCTGCTCTCAATCAGCCTAATCCACTCTTCAACTCTCCAACTCAACAGGCTACAGAGGCAGGATCAGGCACTCAGCCAAGACTATTCAATGTGACTGAAAATGCATCATAGGTGGGGTCTTCCTAAACTTTGTGGTCTCTGTGTGTCCATCAGTAATCCCAACTAAACCCGCTGTAGCAATGACCTACGCGTCTCTGCAGTTTTACTTCTTTTGCCTCTCACATTCAGAAGAGGCATTCAGCACACAGAGGAAATGCCTAGTGCCAGAAATGTCGAGCTCTGACCTTTCTGTTTTGGCTCCGGAGAAGCTGTTTGCGCGTGTTTGTGTGTGAGTGTGGTGTGTATAAAGTTATTCAGGGCACTGAGATATCATCTACTGTGAATAATTGTGACCATTTGAGAAAGTATGCACTGAAAAGGTCCACTGCAATGAGTTGGAAATGAAACAAAAGACTGATTGTTTTTGCATTCGCACAGATTCACAAACTTTCCCCAAACGGACAATATTCTCACAGCCGTTCACAAGCTCTAAAAAATAGGACAGCTTTTTGTGAAGGACAAAGGGTCATTCAAACTATCGGATTTGATTTTTGACACAATAGTAGGGATGTTATGACTGAGGGGACAATAGGTGTTCAACAGCTACTTCCTCTGACATGTATAAAGTCTGTCATCACATTTTTTGTATGGATTTAACAATACAATGCAGCATACTGCGCCAAACTGCATTCCAGTATATCAGGCTGCACTGATGCATTGTTACTGGGGTTAACATGGCATTTGGCTAGAGTGTTAAATCAGGGCATTATCAAGCATACCTTAGTTTTGTATGTTTTCCTCTGTTGAATTTAAGTTAGGCAGGACTAAATGTGGCCCTAAATATGAAATCATATCCACCAAAGAACCAATTAGACTCAGCAATATGTTTACATCATCTTCTTCTAGAAAGAGAATGCCATCCTGTGTATTCAACCTCTGTCCTAAGCTTTGAATGTGATGCCGCAATCAGCTTTACTTCCACTACTTTATCTAACCTGCCACCCCCAGCACACAGCGTGTAACAAACACACCAACACCTACGTTAATCAACGCAAGTCTGCAGAGTATACCGGCCCCATGCTTGGTAGTTTAAGCTCCCTGTGCTAGTTTAAAACACTCCTCCCAGCTAACATGTCCATGGGGGACTTGTATGGGTAGCCCAACTGGGAACCAGAACGTTTTGTCCTGGGGTTCCACATTAACCCCGCATATGGATGCGCACCAAGGTAATTGATGGGACAGGAAGGGGTTAAATAAAGGGCCCTTTCTGGGTTGTACATTGCATATGAGCCCTGGGTGGATGTGAGATTAAGGTGGGCTATATTGGGCAAATTTGGGAAGCCCATGCCCATCTGGAACCCACCTAGCCCACACGTCACTCATGTGAGCCCCACATGAACATGTTGGCTGGGCTGTTAAAGTCTTTTCCTCGTTATTTTCTAAAAATGGGTGGAAATTATATGTTTTATTCTCCAGCTGCTTACTGGAAATTTCTGTTCCATCTTAAATGGTGCAGAACTTGTAGAAATCTGGAATTTCAGCTTCATGCTGTGAGATAAGCACATGGCAAACTTTCTGTGCTGTTTATTTCTTTAAAATTATATTATCTATCATATTTTTCTTATCTATTATATTTTCTATCAGTCAAATCCAGTAAATAAATGAATCAGAGTCATGGAGTGTCACCACATATAAAACATGCAAAACAACAGCCATTGTCAATCATTCTGGGATCTGACACACCCTCACAGTTTGTTATTATTATTATTATTATTATTATAAATTACTATTATTATTATGAATAATCATGACATCACAATTTTGACTCTTGTATTCACTGGAACAGACTAATATAAAGATTTTTTAAAAAGTAATAAAGTAATAAATAACACGGAAAGTCAGTGGTGGCCTAGCCGTGCAGCATGAAGTTTAGTTTCTACCTTAAGCAGATGCCACAGTTACGTTCTGGTACCTGTATAAATTTGCTAAACTAATGAAACTGCAGCTGAATGTTGTGTCAGGCATGTCGCTGAATCTATACCGAACGCTGAACCCCACAGGTGGGAATGTACCATCCAGGAACCAGTCACGGCCAATCCCACCAATCCCACAAAAGGGTTAATGTTAAAACGCCCTGGATGAAAAAAAACACTTCATATCATATCAGATCATGGATTTTGTGACCCCACTATTTGTGACCTTGCACACCTCAGCTTCCCCAAAGGAGAACCTGATAATTGGACACTAGCTGATATGTTGCTTGGCGACATAAGAGAACATGACAACGCCAGTTGCATCATCATCATCGTCCTTGAGGAAACACTGCATGCAGCACAGCTGGGATTTGAACCCTGGACTAAATCCAGCAGCAGGGCTCAGTGCTCATACTGCCTGAGCCAGTAGAACAGCCAGAATAGGCAGCAGTTATTAAAATAGAAACTGTCAGGCATTCGTCTGAAGTTGGCCTCCACAGAAACCATAAATCCAACTGTCAGTAGAACTGCACGCTCAAATTAATTGCGCAATTAAGATTCTCTTTGCTTGGCAGCTCCGGCTTCTAATGGATCTGTGACAATTCTGATCTGATCATAAAGAGGACTTTAATGCAGTGTTTAATTACTGCTCTGTGCTAAACGGAGGCGATGCAGCCGTCCGATCTGTCATCTGTTCCATAGTGTGGGAAGCTGCTTTGCGTCGGGACCACGGCCCATTTCAACAAGTTGCACTTACAATTGTGATTAACAAGCATTAGTCATGCTAATGTGCTCCAACATAAAGACACAGGAAACCCACTGCAGATTTGTTGTATTGACATATAAAAAACAGCATATTCTCATCTGGGAATCTCAGAAACGGCAATTTCAAAATACTGGCAGCACATCAGCATAGTGCTCATTCTTTGCTGACAGGGGGACAAACTTGTACAACAAGGCCCTTGTATTTATACTGTTCAATATATGTTAATTGTGGCAACAATCAGGTGATGTCACACAAAAATATGAGGTTCTGGGTTCTCCAGAAACATGGACAATAACACTCAACATGATGAGCTGTAGTATGATAAGCCCCGGTCTTTAAACAACCAGCCAGAACGACCTGGGAAAAATAAATAAATAAATAAATATTTTTTTTTACTAAATTTAGTGGTGGCCCTTTCCACTATCACTACATTTGTCTTCCCTCATCACACACAATGCCACCAACTGGCAGCTGGAAGGCTGAACATCTGCTTCAAGTAGTTGGTCGAGTAAAGCAGCATCACATTTGCTTCTGCGGAATAGCTCAGTATGCTTAGCAGAAAACATCTGCATTGGCCAGCATTGTGAAGGGGACTAGAAGGGTCATCCCTCCCACTCAGAGAGGGAGAGTGACCCAGAGTGAGGCACCTGGCCTCAGATGGGGATCGGACTATCAATCTCCAGATGATAGAACCATGGGAGATGATTGTGCCACATTTTGCCTTCAGTATCTGAGTCAAACAAGTAAGTGGTCATCAGTTTAGAGTTTTTAGCTCTTTCCCAACTGAAGTACACATGATGACCAGAGATGTCTGTCTGGGATCAATGTGAAGACCACTGCAATACTATGTGAAACACAACTAGAGTTAGCAACACAGTGTCCAACAATGTGGAGTTGCATTGGTTTAACAGCAGATACAAGTCTCTAGCTCAGAGGTTCCTGGTCCTGGTGCTGGAGTACCACTGCCCTCCATAGGTTAGTGCTTTCCCTGCCCACAGTTACCAGTTAAACTCAAGGTAAAGAAAGGTTTATTATTATGTAAATTAGAAGTGCTGATTACTATATTAGCTGTACTATAAAGTTGAGTAACACTCTTAGACATGCTGGACTTTGTCATTCTAGCTTACAGTACAGATTTTTTTAATGGAACATATCTGATGTTAAGAAAGCATACTATATAAGTATTGGTTAGTTGTTCACATGGGAGGCACCTGTAATATGTGCTTAGCCATTGTAACTATGGTTGCAGATTGCAAAGCAGTTTTTGACACAGTTTCCAGACTGTTTGGTCTGATCGTGTGGTGCGGGCTTGTATACAGCTTTTCCGACACGCAGTTTCCACATAAGCAATAGATTTTTGTTCTATTCACATTTTTCAAGATACAACCAACAAATTTGGCAAAAAACATAGAACTAAAAGCATAGTTTTATGCTTCATGAATCGTTACATCGTACAGTTTTCAGGAAATGATAGTACATTTTTCCCATAGGAATGAAAGGTGAAATGCTCAGAAAGGTCACACTGCTGATGTCACTCTCCTACACACAAGCTGAGAGAACAATAGCAGCACACTTTCTTTGTATTGCTCCTCAGCACTGGCTGTGCTTAGAGCAGCATTTGGACAAAACCTTTTGGCACCCCAAATTTTGGCCAAAATGTTTGTGGACACAGGTCTATTAGCCAGTTATATTATATCTTAGCAACCAACACCTATACCATAGCAACACCTTAGCAACCACCAAGCACCAGCATGGGATACCCCAACAATCAGCAAGAACCACTTTAGCTGCACAACCGCTTAGTATTTGCTCCAGAAAATGCAGTTTCCTGTTTTATCCAGCGATAGAACTGTATTCTTTTAATTAACAATGACTTATTAAGTAGTAGTGTAGAGCCCAGTCTGATGTACAACACTGAAGTCTTGTACACCCAGGTGAAACGGTAAGCAAGCTGTTGTTTGGCCTGTTCAGTCTATAAAAGGATGGATACACAAGCAGCTTTTTCTCAGTACAAGCACTAAACATAGCGGCAGGCAACAGGCCAGGTTTGGATGGCTGAGGCATACTTTCCCTAGTTGTGACGCTTTGATGGTGGTAGTTAGTCGACTCAACAGGTGAAAAAGTGGGTGTTGTCAGTTTACATCAGCATTCAGGGACCCTGCTCCCACAGTATTTCAGTTTCCCACTTCTTTTTCCCTTCTTATTCTTCTGTCCAGCGTGTTTGCCGAGGCGTGATATTGACTTACTTATTTTGCAGGGTGAGAGAGGGAAAGAAAGAGAGAGAGAGAGAGAGAGAGAGACAATCTGTAGTCAGTGAAGTTTAGAATCAACCCAAACAGCGCAGGAGCTCAGACACGTTCGCAGCAATGCACACTGGGAGATAAAATGCGGCGATAAATTAGGACCAATAGCGGTCAGGTGGTCCGCAGTGGCCTTTTTTTGTTTACACAACAGAATTGTGTCTGCGTGTTTGAGTCTGCGTCTGCGTCTGTGTACTGAGCAGTTTTAATGCTCTCACACTCCCTATCCCGCCGTGTGCTGCATTAGTGTGCTGGGTAATTGCCTCTGTGGACATGAATTATTCAAAGGAGAGCGTCCGCGGCCTCGGAGTGTGAGTGTCGGACCTTGAAGTGTGTGTCGCTACAAAGTGGGGAGGCAGATTTCATCAAGCGAAACGTGTCTGTCTCCACGCGGCCCTTCTTTCGCTGCAGTTATGCTGGATTTGTTGTTGTTTTGGGGGACTTTTTATCAGCGGGAATTTTCAATGCCTCCCAATTCTGTCTCTCTCCTTGCTTCACTATCAGCCTCCAGCCAAGAACCTGCTGCTTTATCTTTCGCTCTCCCTCTGTCTCCATCATTTCCATCATCACCATGTTTGCTCCAGCTCCCCGTCTGCCTCCCTGAGATCCCATCGTTCTTCCAAAATCTCTTCAGCTATCAGCTCTGCTTCCACTCCATAAATGGAAAAAAAGCCTTCAGACCAAACTAGTCCAATAAAAGCAAGCGGCAGTTTTAATGCTAAATGTCTGAACACCAGGGTAGTGTGTAAGAGTTTCCCCCAGCAGTTCTACAACTCTAATGTGGAACATGGGTTTCTCAAACACACCGTGACACACAAACATCTGCAAGCTGATGTGAAGCGGGCATAGATCTGAACTACCAATAATGAGATAAAACTACACAGCTGCTGAAACTTGGATCATGAAACAGGACCTAGCCAACAAACTGCTCAATAAAAGTCTGGGAATGCTGTGGCTTCTGGTGAAAGTAACTGTTTTCACTGGAATGGATAAAGATTTGAGCATTGCTGTGAGATTTTGATTGCATTCAACAACAAGAGCGTTTAACACGTTGAATGATCACCACTCCACCTCATCCCAAACTCATCCCAAAAGTACTGGATGGAGATCCACTATTCCAGAGAACACAGTTTCACATAGCCAATGCTATGGTGCCAATAGGTTCACCTGTATCTGCTCCAGAGAGTCTATTCTATTGGCAGTACTTGTCTGCATGGACTAGACAAGCTGTGTATGTGCAGTTGCACATCCGTGTCAGCATAAAAAGGTGCAACTTAAAGTAGCTGAATGCATTAATCAGAAGGGGTGTCCACAAACAGAGCAAGGTAAGCAAGGAAGCCCTCCAACATCACAGAGTAGCAGGATTTATCACCAGTTTAAATTTCAGCTCAAAATTATGCAAAAATGCATACTTTCAAACTGTACAAGTGTGTAAAGTGAAGTACACAACATGGCAAACCAAAAGGTCTCTTAAAGCTTTGAGAACCAGCATCACAACCAGGGAACATTTTCTTATTATTCTCAAAATAGCACTTCTGTCACTTTGCAAAGAAAACTGTCTACTCTCTACATTAAGACTGGTGTAATCGACTATGTCGACACTGCA
This sequence comes from Salminus brasiliensis, assembly GCF_030463535.1. Lineage (NCBI taxonomy): Eukaryota > Metazoa > Chordata > Actinopteri > Characiformes > Bryconidae > Salminus > Salminus brasiliensis. The sequence continues at coordinate 10,386,554 of NC_132882.1, read as the reverse complement.
ATTATGTGAATTTGCATATTCATGGTTGATTTGTATTTTTTATTATTTTTAATGTGCCACCAGCACATCTGAACATGCTTTAGGCAGCTACAGAGAAAAGAAAGCACAATTAGAAAGGCTCACTGGGAGGCTGCCCCTAACGCAACATCCTTCTCTAGTGACCCGTTTCAACACAGCAGGTAATGTTGTACCACCACAGAGAAGCCTGTTCAAACCTGAGTGATAAAAAAACATGCTTGTTCTTCTGTAGGTTAATGCAATGAATCACAATTTTACAGCCTGCAAATAACATGGTGTTCAAATGAGAACTTAGCCTTAGTGCACAGGCCACATATTTTGTAGCATATTAGTGTTTTTGAACTTTGGTTTGTTGACAGACAGGCTATATTAATGATATCACATTGTAGTAGTTTCTTGTATTCAAGAGAGAGAGAACAGATAGATAGTTTCCTTTAAAATACAATTTCTAAATAGTATTTAGCAGCTTATGTCGTTTCCTATAAAGGAAAATGGCTAAACAGTCATTAGCAGCAGTGCTAAACCCTAACTAGTTTTATACTAAATTTCCAGCCATTGGCAGCAGCCCTAATCTAAATAGCTTCCTATAAATAACATGTCCAAACAGTCACTAGCAGCAGCCCTAAACCCTAAACTGTTTTCTATAAAACACATTAAAAAATATTTTTAAACAGTCATTAGCAGTAGCCCTAATCTGAAGTGTCCTTTAAAATAAACTTTCTAGTCATTAGCAGCCCTAAGCCCTAAACCCTCAAACCAGTTGCATATACTACGAGCCAGTCAACAAAGAACAATGTTCACTTGTGTTTCTAAAAATATTTTCAAGTGTCATCTTTTGACGGACAGTGCACAGCTTAGAGTTCTCAAGGCTCAGGCAGTCACGCTTTGTCAACAGTGTGGAACACTTCTTAGGTTTCCTTCTTTGTCCCATAACAGTGACTATAATAATTAAGAGGTCACAGGATCAGTCCCGTCTGGCATCTCATCACTCAGCCGAGACCTGAGCATCGGTTACCTCACATGACCCCACCGTGTCCTCACGGCACACAGCGTTTTTCTTCTTCCCTCCGTTTAAACTAACTCTCCACTTCTCTTCAAGGGCATCGCTCCATTGATCCCAGCCTCTTTTGAGTTCACTGAAGCTTCACACAGTTCTCTTTTCTTTTTTCCTCCATCTCTCTCTCTCTCTCTTTCTCTCTCTCTCTCTGATGGCTAGGGGTTGGGTGGGGGCGTCAGAGCTCATTTTTCAGCTGTTCCCCGCGGACCGCCTAACACTGTGAGTAAAGGTTAGAGCTGACGCCCTTATCAATAAGTCACCGCCTCTGCTGAGGAGCATCTGCCCAAAGACTCTGCAGCGCTCCCACGGGCACCGAAGAAGGCTAATCAAATGCACAAAGTGGCAGGAAGGAAATAAATAATATTTCAAGTGATGCTGCTAATGCCATCCCTTTCTTCCTCAGCTCCGCTTCAGGGGAAGGTGGACTCATTGTGTCAGAAAGGCACTAATTACCAAGTGATCTGCTTATCTGTCCTGGCTCCACAGCAGAAACGGTCAGGAGAACCAAGAGGCCACTGTTTCTTTTTTTTTTTTTTTTTTTTTACCTGAGAGGCACTCATGATTATTAACATGATTATTTGGAAAAAAATAATGCATGTTAAGATCTTCATATGACAGTGAGCCTGAGACACATAACAGAATGCATAAGGAACCTAAGGCCTTTGTCAACCAATCAGTTGTCATCCATCTGTGGTGGGTTTCACCGCCCAATATGGCCAACAACCACCTACTTTGATAGGTTTGATAGGTGACTTTATTTGTCTCAATATAGTGAATCATTCTTGCTCTGAAAGGGTCACTGCTGTGACTGTGCACCCTGTGCAGGTGGATGCTTGCTACTGGTGGCTAGCTTGTGTGATGGCTTCGGGGCAGGGCTAAAGTTTCACTGAGGCTCATATTAAGGAACCTTGGAGAGAAATCAGGGCTTGTGGTGTGGTGGGAAGAGAGAGCCCAAAAGCCCTATGTAGATGAAATGTAGATGAGTTTTTTAACAAAATAAATTTAATGAGACACCAAGCAGTGAATAAAGTGGCCACATGATGCAAACACTTTGTACTAGAAACTCTGCTGAGAGGGGAGGTATCATTTCTATTGATTCTTTGCACAACTGAAGTAGTAGCCAATTAGAGTGAGTGATGAGTGACGAGTGAGAGGGCAAGGTGATATGAGTGGGATCTGCAGAATAGGTATAGTGATTCAGTTGGTCACATAATTGATTAATACTTAATTAATCTGAAATTAACTTACAATATTTGTTTAAATGTAACCCATTGCTGACACAGATGTGCAAATGCACACACACACACACACACACACACACACATACACACACACACACACACACACACACACACAAATACAGCTTGTCTGCCGAGCAGATAAACATAAACCTATTAGCACCATGCCTAATGTCAGGTGTGGGTTAAAGGGGTATAAAGCCCCCCAGTGTTGGAATGATGGTGCCTCCATCCATAACTTTTGGAATGAATTGGGGTGGTGACCATCCAACATGCTGACCTCACCAAACCTTTTGTTGTTGAATGCAATAAAATCCTCACAGCAATGCTCAACACAAGTAGAAATCCTTCACTGGACAGCAGAGACAGTTCCTCCAACAAAAGCAGGATAAGCTCTTTTAATAGCCTTGATTTTGGAAGAAACAATGAATGAGCAAGTGTCCCAATACTTTTGTCCATATAGTGCACACTGCAGTTTTCACAACAGATGTTGTCACAGAGCATCTTTACAAATAGGGTCCATAGAGGCATCAATAAAACAATGAATCATTGGTAATAGTCCCGTTCCTGAGATGTGTGTCCAGCAGTAGACTGGAACAGCCCTGGAAACATGAATCTTCTGTGGCTGTGTGTTTCCACCACACACTGAGCTGGATTTAGAATGTTCTGCTTGATAAATCCCTGACGCAGCAACGTCTCCTCATTCCAACTGCCAAGATCAACAATCTTTCCCTACATATCACCGCGCCGTCCTTCCACCTTACCCAACCCTATACATCCACCCAGCCAATGCCCACCTCACAACCCTCTTTCAAAATGACAGATGCAATAAACCGCCCGCTTGCTCGCTCGCTCTATCTGCTTGGTCTGCAGTAACTCACAGCTGTGGGATGACGTCTTGCTAATCTGATTTTTATGAACATGAGTGTATGGATTATTGAGATGCTTTAATGCTGAGGAGCCAAAGCTGACTCTTTTTGAATCTTAATGTGCCGAAGAGAGTAATGAAGCATCCAACCACTCGCTCTGTCTTTTCTTCTCTTAATCTTATATTTCTTTTCTTCTTTTCTTTTGGATAAATCTTAGCAAGAATGATACACATAAAGAGAGAGAGGAAAAGGGCAAGCAAGTAACAGAAAAAGGAGTGAGATAGAGAGAGGGAAAAAAGAGGGAACAAGGCAGAGTACAAGAGAGAGCAAGAGAGAGAGAGAGCAAGAGAAAGAGAGAGAGCACAAGAGAGAGAGCGAGAGAGCGAGAGAGAGAGAGAGAGAGAGTGAGAGCGCGAGAGAGAGCGTGCAAAAAAAGAGAGAGCAAGAAAGAGAGAGCAAGTGAAAAGAAGCGAGAGAACAAGACAGTGAAAGAGCAAAAAAAAAAGAGCAAAGAGTAAGAAAGAGAGCAAGAGAGAGAGCGAGCAAGAGAGGAGAAGCAATAGAAAGGTAGAGAGCAAGAAAGAAATCAGGAGAGCAAATGGGCAAAAAAGAGAGCAAGTCTAGTTTGGTTTGGTGAATGTGAACCTGAATCCCACAATTTCCTTAAAAGGCTTTTAATCATGTCCTGTTGGAGAAGGAAATGCTCTGCAGGACAGGAATCTCTGCCCCATGGCCGAGGAGTCTCATACACTCTACCACTGCCTTCCATCAACTTTACATGATTACAGACTCCATATACATTACGCATGCATGGGCCATATGCATTTCATGTAGCATTCAATACCATCTGTTTACCTCATTCCCAAGGAATTGGGAATGGAAGCGAAAGACGCCCTGACCTTCCAGTTTAAACAGGTTAGGCAGAGTCAAGAAAGGACTCGGGGAAACAGTGTGGACAAACACTGACCAGATAACAGAGCTGCCCAACTCAGACTGACCCAAAACACACGACTCTAAACTGTCATGCTTCTAATATACATTACATGTCCAAAAGTATCCAGACACATCTCGAACCCAATTATAACCCTAACCTTTTTAATGATCCATTACTGACAGGATTTCAGCTGCACACAAACCGCTTGTACATGGAACGATAGAGATCCATCCAGTAGCTTTGGGATGAGTCATTTGTGGCGTCCATGATTCAGAACTTATTATCCAACATCAGTACCAGACCTCACTGATGCAGCTGTTATGGTTAAATGCAATCAAATTTTCACAGCAATGGTAGAGCATCGAGTGCAAGCCCAGAACAGCAGAGGCTGTTATTTCAGGACCGAGGACTCATCTAGGAAGGAGGGAATGAACACTTATAAAAATGAAGGTGCTACAATTGGTTCTGTGAGCAATGTCAAAGAAGAACCACTTTTGGTTCCATGAGGAACAGTTTTTTAGTGGAGAGATTGGGTTCTGTAACCTGTTAAAAGGTTCTTCTTCTTCTCTATGGATCACTCCAATCGCCTTTTGTAGAACTGTAGAGTGCAGGATGGCATTCAATTTATTAGGACACCTGTTCATTCATTGTTTCTTCTGAAATCAAGGCTGTATCCTGCTTTTGTTGGAGTAACTGTCTCTACTGTCCAGGGAAGGATTTGAGCATTGCTGTGAGGAACTGATTGCATTCAGCGAACAAGAGCATTAGTGAGGTCAGCGTGTTGAATGATTAACACCCCACCTCATCCCAAAAGAATTGGATAGAGCACCATCATTCCAGAGAACACAATTCCACTGCTCCACAGCTCAATGCTGGGGGCTTTATACCCCTCTAGCCCACGCCTCATACTGGGCATGTTCCAATAGGTTTGTGTTCTCATCTGCTTAAGAGGCAGTAGATCTCTACAGGGACTGGACAAGCTGTGTGTGTAAACTCTATTCCATTTTAAATGGCTGTTTTTATGGCATATGAGTGAACTGGGCTGAAAAGGAACTGAAACACAGAAAGATGGGAAGAACGTATGAGAGCAAACGTGAGACACTGAGAACTGCTGAAAAAAAGAAACTAGGGAAGAGAAATGTGTTTCTACAGTGATTACTGATATAATGTAAAATGAAAAAGGAGAAATGGTGTGTGTGTGTGTGTGCGTGCGTGCATGTTTGTGTGTCTCACCACTTCACGAGGCAGAAATGCATCCTCTTGTCTGACGACGAGCAGACTCACAGTGCCTCCCATCGGAGTGGAGCGGAGCAGAGCAACAACCTCCTCCTGAGACTTCCCATTCAGATCCACACCATTTACCTACACAGACAGACACAATATACATTAAAGCAACATTATCAACATTGTCATCACCACGCCTGAATGTGTTTTGTATTTATTCCAATATTAGTTTTTTACTCAGTCAATAAACACTTACATTTTTATTCCCCAACTGGCCAGAGGGTTATGGCCCATATAATTACTGACTGAGCAAATTAGAGGACTTGTCAGATGATGAAACTGAATGTAAATATGTAAGTATGAAATAAATGTGTTTTCTAAGATCTTTGATCATTATTGTAATGTTTATAGAAACAAAACGGTACATAGACATCACAGTTCAGTACATTAAAGCAACATTATTTACCTTAAAATAGCAGTCTGTCATCCCCACTCCAGGCATGAGTGTGCTTTGTATTTATTCTAATATTAGTGTTTTACTCAGTCAATAAACCCTTACATTTGCCTAACGCTCAAGAGCAGTTGTGTTACGTGGCAGGACAATGATCTGAAAGTCCTGACCTAAATCACACTGAGATGCTGTGGCAAGACCTTCATGTTCATGCAAGCAGTTCATGTTTGGAAACCTTCCAGTGTAGCCGAATTAAAACCAAACTGAGCCACAATTCCTTTACAGAAATGCACTCATCACAAATTGTCAAAACCAGTTTAGGTTTAGAGGAGCAATTACTGAACTTTTCCACATTCAGTGATATACTCCAAGATAAAAGTATTGGGACACCCGCTCATTCTTTGTTTCTTTTAAAATCAAGAGTCTGTCTAGAGAAGAAGGCTTTCTACTAGATTTCGGAGCATTGCTGAGCAGATTTGACTGCATTCAACAACAAGAGGGTGAGTGTGACCAGGATGTTGGATGATCATCACCCTACCTCTGTGTCAGCAAGGTGTGCAACTCAAAGTAGCTGAATGAATTCATTAGAATAAATGTCCACAAACATTTTGACATATTATGTAGGTTTGGAAAAAGGCCGTTTAATAGCATTGTAAGTTTACTTGTGTTGTCATGATCTTAAATTTAAATGAGCTGGATGATCATTTAAAACATTTAAATGTGACAAATATGAAAAAAAGACATATTGAGGGAGGTAAGCACTCTTTCAGAGCACTGTAAGTTGATGGAAACTAGAAGGAAGGCATTCTGAGTGGATTCTGTATCTTTGAAAATGTGAAGCTGTACAGTAAGCTTGTTTGTTTTTTGGGCTTTCTAACTGATCTCTAATCTGCTGAGATTTCCCTGCCACTGCCTGTCCCCTCCATTACACCCTGATCATTGTTGCATTTTTCTTCCCCTCTCCTTTGTTCTTCCAATGTGACAAACCTCCAGTGACTTGCTCTTTTGACACTCTAATTCACACACCCTGTACTCATGAATTACAATAATAGATCTCTCACCCAAGTTTCACAGGTGCAGCTTCGGTGTGCAGTTCACAGCTCTCTGCCTGAGCTTTTAGACGCTACATTAAATCAGTAAAATTCAGCACAAGCATTCGTGCTGCGAAGTGAACAAACGATGCAGAACAAGAGTGGTCATTTGCCAAAAACCCCAACTGGCCAGAGTGTTATGGCCCATATGATGACTGACTGCCCAAATCAGAGGACTCAGGTTAGTTAGGTGATGTAACTGATTGTAAATATGCATTTAAAGTATAAAACAAGTGTGTATTCTGAGAGTATTATTGTAAAGCAATGTTTATAGAAAAAACAACAGTCACCACTGACGATTAATTAAGGAAATCATGTAAAATCATGTAATTATTTGTGGCATATTAAGAGGTGTAGCAGTACACAGAAGTCACAGTTCGATTCACTCCATGGTTTAAACATCATGGTGCAGTACAGGGTCAGTACAACAAGAAAAATGCAACAAAATCCCCAAACGCTGCTTAAATATTTTGGACAGACAGCAGCACGAGTTACAGTTTGTTCCCCCTAGGGTCGTATGGTCTCCCCCCGAGGTGTTGAAACAGCCTGGAGTGTATTAATTAAGCAGTAAAATGTGTAAACAGAAAATATACAGTGAACACACTCTTGTAGGTCACACTTCTTTTATGTAGGACTGGAAAATAAATAAATAAATAAATTATTAATAATAAGAAGAATAAGAATAACATTTATATTATTATTATTATTATTATTATTATTATAAAATAGAATTTCAGTTTGTTCTTCTAAGGCTATGTTTAAACCCAAGTTTGAGCCCAACCCTGCCAAAGAAAAGTCAGAGGAACACACTCTTGCTGATTTGAAAGGAGGAGGTGGGTCTTCTAGCCCCTGTATGTTATTTACAGCCATGGTCAGCATTACCTGAGCTCATCATTGCACATTGCTAACTAATGTTTCTGGGTGGAACTTGTGCTTGTAAAATTTGATTCTGCATTACGTTCATTAATCTTCACACATAGGCTACCATATGTTCTCCATTCAACCACAGGCACCAACCAGTAGCATCCATCCCATGACTGTTTGGGATGAATACATGTCCCTACACATAACTCCTTGGAAAAGCAGGGATACTATTATTCATATAGAATTAAAATGGAATACCTGATTGATGTCTATGGAATATATAACAAAAAATAATTATATAAAGTATAAACTATAAATAACCATAAAAAAGCAAGAGTCCGCAATTTATTTTCACTTTCCACTTATGCATCTTGTTCCACAACCTGCTGCTACCAAATCAGACCCAACTCAGCCAAACATGCAGCGAGAGAGCAGCAATAATTTACAGGCCAGCGTGACTGCGATGATGCTGACGAAGGATGAGTGCATGCAGAGCGGCGTGGAGATGGAGCAAGGTGACCTCATGACTCAGTCCGCGCTCTGTGGGCCAGAATAAAGGTCTGAGTCAGCCTCTGCAGAGCGGGACCAGGAACCGGCAACTGCACCAGAGTGAGCAGGTGGCCCACTCTACCGCCAAATCAAATGGCCTTTGCTGATTGCCTGTCACTGTGAATCAGCCATCACCTACAGCGTTTTTATTTATTTATTTATTTTGTGTGTGTTTTACACTGAGGCCGGAGTGCTTGAGAGCAGGAGGAGCCACAAACAAAAGCCTGGACCAGACAGAGACAGGATGTCCTCTGGAAGAAAAAAAAAAAGCTGCTGTGGAGAACAGGAAGTAAGAAATGCATGGACAAAGGGGAGAGTGAGAGAGAATAATGTCTGTGCCTGTTTCAAAGCAACAGGCTTGAAAGAAGTTTCCTGCTGCCCCAGTTCATTTATTAGTGAGAAGAATGATGTGTTCATATTCTTTTGTCTAATGTTTATTTAGCTTGCTTAATGCACCAAAAGCTAAGCCGAAAATTTGCAAAGCAACTTTTTTATTTTTATGCACCAAGGGATCCTTATTTTTGCTGTTGTTGTTAGTGTTAGTACTAGTAGTAAAATTAGTAGCTCTTTTAGCTCTAGTAGCAGTATTAGGAATAGTCGTAGTGGCTCGACTAGCAGCAGTAGTAGTAGTAGCAGCACCAGCCCTAGTAGTAGCAGTAGTAGTAGCAATACTAGTAGTAGTAGCTGTACTAGCAGAGATAGTAGTAGTAGTATTAGCAGTAGTAGTAGCAGCACCAGCTCTAGCAGAAGTATTAGGAATAGTAGTAGTGGCTCTAGTAGCAGAGGTAGTAGTATTAGTAGCAGTATTAGCAACAGCAATAGTAGCAGCAGTAGTAGTAGCAGCAATATTAGGAATAGTAGTAGTAGCTCTAGTAGCAGTAGTAGTAGTAGCAGTACTAGTAGTAGTAGTAGTAGTAGTAGCAGTAGAAGTAGCAGTACTAGTAAAACAGCATTATTAGAAATAGTAGTAGTAGCTCTAGTAGCAGATTTAGTAGTAGTAGCTATAGATGTAGCAGTAATAGTAGGAGCAGCTTGTAGTAGTAATAGCAGCAGTAGGAGGAATCATAGTAGTGCCAGTATTAGTAAAAACAGCATTACTAGGAATAATAGTAGTAGCTCTAGTAGTAGTAGTAGTAGTAGTAGTAGTAGTATAAGAATCAGTAGTATGAGTAGGAATAGTAGTAGTAGTAGTAGTAGATGTAGTAGTAGGCAGGGGGTAATTTTGTGATGTCACAGGTTAAGCTAAACAATTGCCTCTTTCTCTCACCTCCAGCAGCCGATCACCGGCCTTCAGGTGTCCGTCTTGGATAGCAGCTCCACGAGGAAGGATGTTCTTCACGTAGATGGGGGCTGAGCCTCCGATGGGGACATCACGCGATGTAATACTGAAACCCAGCCCCTCTGGACCTGCAGAAAGGAACAACACAATATTTTACAACATGGTTTTAGACCCTCTGTGTCTTCTTTAGAGAAGCAGTTTTAAGACCATGGCCGTATCAGTTTTGGAAAATAACAGACTGTACAGAGTATCAGTAAATATACAGAACTTTCACACCATGACCACCTCACTGATGAAGCGTTTTCTTTTCTGACTTCCACTGTATAGTATAGCTGGCCGTGTAATTGTCTTTGAAAAGTTATTTTAGTATATTGGAAATCTTACATGCAATAAGACAAGGTCTTGGTTATTAATTTGTCTCTGCCTGTTACTCTATTTTCAACTTCTCACACTGCGAGTATGGCCACACACACACACACACACACACACACACACACACACACACACACACACACACAGCCACAAGGTACTTTCTAAATCTAACACTGTCAAAAGCATTATGTATTGACCACAGTGAAATTACAGCCCAGGCTAAAGCCTAAAAACTACTGTATCTAATAACCAATCACAGGCCATTAGCATGACTATTTTCAAAGCTGGAGTGAAAATAAGGCTGCATATACTCCAGCAGGGTGTGACTGCCCATATGTGCATGTATAAACCATAACATACAGCATTCTAAACACAAGCCCAAACTGCAAACCCCTAATTGAATGTTTTGTGAGCGGAGTAGGGTCAAATTTAGCTTCGTCCACAGCTGCGTAACAGGCCTTATAAATGTAGTGGCATGATGACAGTGTTTGTTTAAGTCCCTATGCCAGCTCAGAAAAGGTCTAGCACAGGGAGTATTAGCCACTCATTATGAGGGCAAGGTAGTGCGACCTCTTTTGCAGTGGTGCCCTCAAACTTAGCCTTTGATGGGGCTTGATGCACTGATGCATCAGGCAAATGGAGCTTTACGGCTTGCCACAGACGCTACTAAATCCCAACCAAACGTTGTTAAGGGTTCCGACGTGGGACCTCTAAAGCAATTTGCCCGCCGTCTACAAAACGACCTTTTTGGGAGCGGCAAATGAATATAAATGGGCTGATGGAGTAAAGCTGGAGAGAGAAGTGAGCTCTCTGGTCAGAGCAGCGAGTGGACAGCAGCGCTGACCTTATCACCACAGTGGCCCTGCATTACTCAGAGAACGCAGACAGAGCAGGGAGACGATGCAAAGAGCGATAGGTGGGCCACGGAACGTGCATCTTCATTTCAAGTCACATTTGTAGCCATCAAGTCAGCCTTGTTTGCCTTTGGCCGGGCGGAGAGCAATGCTCTCAGACTACTTAACCCAGGAGCAAGTGTACGCCACTAAAACATAGTTTTAGTGCTCCTGATGCATTTCTGCAGTTCAGCTTACTAACTTACACAGCTGTTGTTAATTTATTCAATTACATTGTATTTACTGTCACCCAAAGACCTTACTTCAATGTTTGTCATTTTTCACATTTTGCCATTGAGTCAAAAGTTTATAATGAATAGACCAATAGAAATGCTCTATAGTGAGGTTTTTCCTCCTCCTGTCATTTTACAGATACAAGATTTTTGCATGAGTGTGACAATATAGATTTATGTGTTAGTTTAAAAGTTTTAGAACAAAACTAAGTTAAGTGATGAATGATGATATTTATTTATTTATTTATTTATTTATTCATTCATTCATTCATTCATTCATTCATGCAGTCAATTAGCAAAGGCACACAGATGAAGTTCAGGAAGTTTTTCAGGATGCCACATAAAACGACAATGTAGCCCATACATGATTAGGCTTTCAACAAGCTCCTCTGTCAGTGTGCAAAAGAAAGCACCGTTTTATGTTATTAGTTATGTTATTAATTAATTAATGTTTTTATTTGTTTACACTCACTTTCTTTGTTTGCTTGTTTACACTCACTTCAAGTTTCTGACTTGAGACGGGTGTAAAGACTAAATGTTCTGATACAAATCATGCTTACCTATTTTGAGCTGCTGATATGCAAGTTCAATTATGATACTAATAATAATCCAATAATTCAATTAAATTAAGTCAATTTAATTAAGTATGTTAATTATTAATACTGCCAAACATTGTAACAAAAATCTAATTGTGACATATTATTGTTGTTGATAATAATGATAATGACGATGATGATAATTAATAATGATGCACACAGAGCACTGACATTATAAAAGCATTATTTTCTACATGTACCTGCAGATGATTCCAGACTTTTTAACTTTTGTAGACTTCCGGCCATGATAGGAAAAAGCACTCCTTCAGTAATGACCTGAGGGGTTATTACATATTATCTGATGTCCTTTTTCCAACTCTTAGGATATTAGCACAGCCCACCACTAATGGTGTTCAATCAGGTAATTAGAGAACTGCATCTCTAACAGTCGGCTGCTAATTAATCACTGATGTCTTCTGTCCTTTTTCCCCCCTTTTCCTCTTGCTAATGTAACTAGAAAATGTTGAAAAAAAGAAAAAAAAAAAAATGTTTTCTCCTTTTGAATTAGGCAAAAAGTCCCCATCCCAAAAAGCTAATTAAATGTGGGCATAAGGCAGCATGGCTTCTTAAAACGGAGGTGAAAATGGAAAAAGTGCTCTGGATGGTCCATTATTTGATTAGTCCTCATGGACTAATAGAGACGAGAGGAAGAACAAGGAGGAGAGAGAGAGTGAGAGACTGGGATTAGGCTATTTGAAATACTGTTGTAGGACCCCCCCACCACCACCACCAATATATATATATATATATATATATATATATATATATATATATATATATATATATTTATATATATAAATCATTAAAATGAGCGATGATTCATCTGAGAGTGGAAAAGGCCTAAACTAGCCAAACATGGTCATCCAGCAGCCAGCCGGGGGAAAGAGAAACAAAACCAATCTGAGGAATCTGAACAAGCCAAACATCTTAGCCCATAAAACTGGAATTCAAAACAAACTCTGAAACCTAGCTCTGCCACGAGGAAAAAATACCTACAGTAATCCATCCAGAGTCCTGAAAGCTGGCCAGTCGGTAAGGCTTTAAATAAAGGCACTGGGCTGGCAGGAACATCTACTGGAGTTGAACCAGGTCAGGCCAGGCAGGCCACGTGATTCATACTCTCCATACTCTACACACAAGGTCAACCCCACAGTCAGTGTAAGAAATGAAAGGTCTATGTTAATATGCAGCTGATTTTCATGGCACTTGTTTATAAGAGTGTGACAGCTCTGTCAGAGGACGTTCCAAATAGTAACCTGAAACACGTTCATCATCTACTGGTGGTGCCTCTATCCACTTCCACCAGCTCAGCTTCCTTTTACCAGTTCATTTACGTGTGTTAGATCAAATATCGTTACTCATTAAAATCAACAGCAGGACCATTTTTGATGCCAGAGAACCATTAAATTGGGACACAATATCTAATATTGAGCAGGTTCCCCTTGTGCAGGCACAGATCTGAGCATTCGAATATGGACTCCACAAGACCTCGAAAGGTATCCTGTGGTATCTGGCACCAGGACATTAGCAGTAGATCCTTTAAAACCTGTGTGTTGTAAGGTGAGGACTCCATGGATTGCATCAATGATCGGCCCTGTCACTGGTTCACAGGTGGTTCCCTGGACCACTTCTGGAAGGTACCACCAGGCATCCCCTAGTAGGTACTATCCACTGCAACTCCCCACAATACCTGCCTGCTGTCTAGTAGGTGTTTTGACCCAGTCTCAAATTACACTTAACACTATCAGGATGTGCAAACATGCTCACAATATCTGCTCAGAAAGGTCATTTCTGAGGGTTTTTTTTCTTTTTTTTGAATTATATTATTCGTGTATTCCTGAAAAAAAGGCAGGTCAACGCCTCATCATATAGATGATTTATATTATTAATTATAGATAAAGCATCTTTATTACTACAAAAACCTGTCAGAACAGTCCCAGTATTAAACAGTCTGTACTGTGCAATTTTAGGTCTTATTTTCTTCTCTTTCATTTTCTTAATTAATGCTTAATCTGTGGTACAGCACTGTGGTCAACGTTTGCTGCTTCTAAAAGTGCTTTATAAATAAACTTGACTTGACTTGACTTGACTTGACGAGGGCTTGTGCCAGAGCACCAGCAGTCAGCATCTGCTGCATCAGGAATAGACAAGCCAGCGGGCACAGAGCCATACAAATACATTCTCCCACAGATCCCACCCTCTCTCTTTCTCTCTCCCTCTGCCTGGCTCCGAATAACTGGAAGGAAAAGAGTTCAGGACTCCAAAACAAGGATAAATGGCTGAAATCACACAAAGAGGAGCTTGCTTTTACGAGCAGCGCTTTAGACCTGCAGACCTGGTTCCACCGTCATTACGAGCCAAACAGTTCTTTTTCAGTATTATATAGAACCACTTTGCTTAGAGTGGTGAGAATAGATCCAAAGCCTGTGCAGATCATCGGCAAATATTACTCGGGTTATGCAATGTTACACAGCTCTGGCAAGAGGTCTACATAGTGCAGTAGCAGGGTTCCAGCATAGATTGGCACAAATCCCCATTTGTATTTACAACAGTGGTGTAATAGGGAATTATGCTCCCCAACCTCTAGGGGGAGCCTAGAAGCCAAACATAAAACACAATTTCTGCATAATGCTGCTTTAAGGTCACATTTTTACATAATGCTCCTTTAAGACGATAATTGGAAGACGGTTTGATTCTTGACTTCTCTGTGCATACAGTCACTGCATGGATTTGTTGTTTGTCATTTAATGAAGGACGGATTAGATAACAGGTATTGCTATTACTATTACTATTACTATTGCTATTTTTACTATTACTACTACTATAACAGCAATGCTGTCCAGTTAAATGGTTTCACAGGTCATTTTAAAATGCACTGCTTTGCAAGCTCACATTCTACTTATATCAGAGAGTGCACACTGTGTATTTGAAACAGACAGACTAGAGAAAGTGCTATTCTAAAGTAAGCATGCAGACCACTGCATTCTAAACACACGTGGCCCATTCATAGTAAAGCTAACTGTGCCCTCCCACCTGCTGCTGCCTTTTCAATGAAACAAGTCCACGGCTGTGCTTTCCCAACATTTCTCCCACCTAGTGGGGCAGGGTGCTGGGGGTTTGTTGGTTGTCGTCAGGGGTTTAATTGTGTCTCTGCTGCCCTGCTCTCTTACTGTGCAAACCTAATAAAGACTGGTGCATCCCACCAGTTGACAAAATGTCTTTCCCCTCTCTTTTTATTTAACCAAGCTGAAAAAAGTGATAACAGCATAAGAGAGGGGAGCACAGGGAGAGAAATGTTCTGTGGGTCTTACAGCATTTTAGAAGTTTCTGTTTGAAACCTGTCATAAGTCAAGGTCAGAGACTTTTCTGGGTGAGCAGCAGCAGATAAGTGTGTTTGTGTGTGTGTGAGAGAGAGAGAGAGTGTATGATAGAAAGAGAGAGAAACAGTAGAAGTTGTAGTAAGTTGTACTCTCCCGCTAATGCTGACTCTCTGGTAGACACTTGCAGTTCTCAGGCAGTGTGAAATGGCCAGATAGAGCTGCCATGCAGAACCAACAGGATTTGGAGAAGCAGGTAAGGCTGGCAGGAAGTGTTAAAGTCCATATTCGCTCACAATGGCAGCAATAGTGCTTTGAAGTGCTAACTGTATTAGTTTCACAGAGCCAGTCACCATACAGACACAGATACCATCAGCCATTAAAAACAGCTGAAATCGGAGGAGACTTCAGAGAGACCGCTTCTCCAAGCAGAGAACAAAATACTCTTCAAAAGTCTGGCCTCACTTACAGACAGTTTTCATTATTCTCTACACAGTCATAACCAATACAATGTAGATAGAAAGCCTTTACATTTCAAAACAAATATGGAAGTACATGTCTGTCTCATTTGTGCAGTGCTGGGTACCTTAAAAGGAATGTATTAATAAAAAAAAATAATATTAAGTTTAAAATAGTTGGAGATTACAATGTAATAAGACGTTATGTGGTAAATATATATCAATTTTTAAAGTTTCAATGACAAATAGACAATAACCAACCATAAATATATTTTTGTTCACATTTTGTTAAATATATGGCATTATAGAACTGAAGTTCAGTTGGCTATGCATAGGCTATATAACCTCCTCAACATTTGTGCAGAATCAAAAATATCTTTAAATTTAAAGTGAAAGTGCTAATTTAATCCTGCATTTATATAAACAATGTTCACCAAAAAACAATGTTACATCAAAAATAAATGTGTTACAGAAACAAAATACTTTTCGTACCATAAAGAGACAAAAAAATCATCTTGTGGTGTTGCTTAAAGAATCATGAGCATCAAACCATCCGATTAATTGTCGTTTTTCTACAAAGTGGTGTAACATCACAAAGCTCACGACCAGATCACAATCAGAAAATATGAAAAGCCTTTTTAATGTGATTTTTTAATAAATTGCTTAGTTTGTACTAGTGACTCATTTTTATCTGTTTTAAGGACTTTTATTTTGACACTCCCTGTCTGTGATATAGTTATTGGGTGGAGCTTGCTGCCTTTCTCTCACACTTAAAAAAAAAAATATTTATATAAAGATATCTTCTTTTTTACATTGTGTCCTCACACTAAAAGAACTCTGCTCTCCACTCACTCACCAGAGTCATGGCGCTGCAGATATCTGGCCGAGCTCAATGTCTTGATGCAAACATTTTATGATAAATGGACCAACAGACAAACAGAGTCCGATACCACCTGGTTTAAAGTCAGAAAAGACTTCTCCAGTAAAGTTAGTATTTTGAAGGGCTTTGGTCTGACAGCAACCGTATTACAATCATTTACACCTTTCCCCTACAGCCAACCTGATACAGCTTTAATCTGTAGTCTAAAAACAGCCCAAAATAACAATACAATATCTAAGACAATAGTTGACACACTGACAACCACTTACCCTTTTTCAGCTGGACATTGAACTTGCGGCCAATCTTTTTAGAGAAGCCGCTGGAAGTGGTGGGTGTGGCTGCCTTGGGTGGTTGCCCTGCCCCTGGTGGTGTTTTGGCAGGTGGGGTGATGGTAGCTGCTGGTAAGGTGGGATGAGTCTTGTTCTGCTCTGGGTGTCCAGGTAGTGGCTGGTGATTAATGGCAGGGTGTGGCCCGGTCTTGGACATTCTTTGAGGGCTATAGTCGATGCTTCCCACCACTAAACTCCCCCTGTCTCCAGGTTTGGGCTCTGGTGTAGGCCGGCTGGGTGTGAGCCCCGTTTTGGACTCTTGTGCAAGGCTACTGGGGACTGGGCCTGGTCCAGGACTAGGACTAGGATCAGGTTCCAGGCCAAATTCACTCTGAGAGAGCTGCTCATACTGGGCTTTCTTCACTGCTGGCACCACATGAAACAGAATGAGCGGGGAACGCATGGCCTGACGGAACAGGTTCTGTGCTCTGACAGAGAGAAAACACACACACAGAGAAACACACACTTTAAATACTTCATTAACTGCACCGCAAAAAGATACTTTAATCAAAGAAGTCCAGAGGGCTCATTTATAATTCCCCTTCCAAGAAATTGCCATTGATTTATTAGAAGACAATGGTAATCAGGGTAATGTGAGGAGTATTCAGACTGTGAGTTACTACTCAATTCAGAGCAAACATGGCATTGGAGATCCCATAGAGATGCTAGTGGGGATGATTATTCGATACATTACACACTGCTACATGACCATGCACTGACCAGTAGAAATGCTCCAAAATGACTTTCTGACATCTATTAAACGTTCAAGCAATATTTTTTTTTTTTGTTAGTTTATATATTCTACTTTTTTAAGAAAATATTTTGGAATCCCAATAAAAGACTGTGACCTATAAAACCTATAAAAGACCTATAAAATGTTACTTATTTGTATTCAATTTATTTTAGTTAACATTTTATATGATTTTGGGTGGTTGGCCCTTTTGTTTAACTTCCTTTTACTATTTTTTACAATTTATTATTTTTTTTTTAACTGTTTAACTATATTTTCTTGTTTTGTTTTTTTGTTTGTTTGTTTGTTTTCAGTTTTCTGCTGTTTGACATTTTAGCATTTTTACTATTATTTTATGGACTTCCTAAACTACACTACTACTCCTAGATGTAACTACTACAATTTATTTTGTTTGTTTCATATCTGACTTACTGTTTTATATCTGATATCTACATTGTAAATGTCAATGTTTAAATACAGGTTGAATTGAACTGAATTGAATTATTGTCTAATAAAGTCAATTTCCATTACCTGGCCCATTTAGTAATATCAGCCCTATGTACATAAACACTCATTCTATGATAGTTGAAAGAAAGCAGTGGGTTGTAAACGGTTTAGTCTTCACTATTACAAAGACCTGCAAGACGCAGAGCATACAGTGATACAGCACAGATATAGTGAAATGATAATATTGATGTGATTAGTGGCAGACACACAGAGAAACAACCATGTGTGCGGAAATGTACAGACAGAGAAAAAGTAATCCAATTAGTTGACAGACATTTATGACATGCTATATTCCTCTTGTAGTGGAGACACTTGTCCTCAGTAGTAAGACAGTTAAGAGGCAGGCACACATAAAGGTCAGAAGATCAGCATGGCTAATCGCTGGCTAATTGCACTACTGCAGCTGGAATCGGGGCTAATTCACAGATTACATTATCTACGATTAACATAATCGCAAAGCCTTTGGGAGGAAGCAGGGATATGCATTAGAGCTCAAGACCAGGATGTGTGTCCACACAAGGCATGGTCACACTCTTCAGCAAGCTGCCACTGGGGCCAACAGAACTAATCAGCTTTTGGACCTACTGAACAGGAGAATGCCACAAATAGGAATGTTAGAAACAGGGAAATATATGCGGCCCTGTATTTCAGGTGGAGTGAGGCCTGTTAGGTAATTCAGGGGGCAGTAAAGAGGCCTGAACCATTTCTAGAAATAATCAAAGCATGGTGCCACTTCGTATTGTCAAGGTCATGCAAAAACACCAATCTCCAAAATGGAGAAAGGAAAAAATCTTCAATGGAACTCCACTCAATAGCAGTCAATGCCCAGAGGAAAATAATGTTGTAATGATGTAAGGCCACATTTATAAAATACACCGCCAGATTAGATGTTACGAGCAAATTCTATCAAGTAACCCATTCACTCATTTATAAATGATGATTACTGACGTGTTCGATCGGTGGCACTAATCATCTTTCCTCTCACTTGAATGTGCCATTAACGATTCATAACAAAACACTGCCTTTCACAGCGTGGAGAAGTCAGACAGTACATGTTATGATAAATGATTTCTCAGACATGTGAAGTCACACATGCGAGTCATCAATCAAGGAATGGACATTTACTTACTCAGCAAATTAACCATTATAATCAACTTTAAGGTGTTTGGGTCCAGCATCATGGATACTATCACAAACAGGCTTCAGGGAAGCTTGTCTCTGAGACTAATTTCTGAGCACATTAACACAGAATTCAATACAGAATACTTTTTTACTTTTACCATTGAACATGATTCAGATCCATAAACCTATAAGGATTGATCATAGAGATCATTTTGCTACTTTGTCATGATTCTAAAAAATATTAGTCATCAATTATTAATGCATCCAAGTGTATGTGTAACATTTTGCACCGAAATGATGATAACTATAATAATACTAATACTACTACTACTACTACTAATAATAATAATTATTATTATTATTATTATTATTATAGATTATAATATAATATTATAATATGTGAAGCAATTAGGTGGGCTATTATCTGGGATGCTGTCAACTTGCAGTTTCTGATGCTGGTAACACTAATGAACTATGTGATCCAGTGCAACCGAGGTAACTCTTGGTTACATGGGGTGGTCCTGATGAAAGCCAGTTTCATCAAAACGTTTGATGGTCTTCGTGACTTTAATGATGGACTGTCTGTTCTTTACTAAGTTGAGTAGTTCTTGCCATAATATGGATTAAAATATTAATCAATAAAGGGCTATTCACTGTATACCAGCTGTATCTCTTCACAACACAACTGATGCTCTCAAACACATTAAGAGGGCAAGAAATTTAAGTAATTAACTCTTGATGAGGCAAAGCTGTTAACTGAAAGCAATTCCAGGTCACTATCTCAATGCCAAGATGTGCAAAGCTATAATCTAAGCAAGAGGTGCCTACTTTGAAGAATCTAAAATATAAAACATATTCTGGTTTAACACTTTTTGTGTTTTTCTTCATAGGTTGGATGACTGTAGTCAATTAAGTCATTTAACATGTGTCCAAAATCTGTTTGTGTTTATTAGGTTAGTTTGTTTATCTGCTGTTAACAATACCATTTTAGCAACTTTTACTACAATCTGTTTTCTAAAATTATATCGAATCCCTTATCGGCTCCTGTAACCACTGCCAACTAACCTAACCTTTGGTAGAAGACTTAGGGCTATCAAAGCCTGAACAATTAAACATGCTAACAGCTTTACCCCCAAGAGCTACAGCACTCAAACCACAGTGGGCAGCTTGCACTTCAAACAAGACTTTTTCATGCAATTCTGTAACATACTGTATATGACTGTAGATGTTTCTCCCTCAGATCAGAAGCTCTGTACATCCTAAAATGCACGCCAGTCTATTTCAGCTACTTTATAGATATACAGTGGATATACTTCTGCCAGGAATTTTAAATATTTAATCACCTTTCCCAGACGCTCTAGTTTAAATACCTGTCAAGGGTCTGCGTTTGTGTCTAGTCTCGTTCACTTTGTGTGCACAAAAACAAATTCCTTGTATGTATAACATGCCTGGTGAAATAAAGAGATTCTGCTCCTGTAATTCTGAGATTTTCAGTTTTCTTTGACTTTGGAGCTGCTGAGCGGTGCTCATCAATAAGGATTAGCTCTTTAAAGTGTTGATTTTGATCGGCTTTGACTGAGAACGTGTGTGAAAACACAACTGCAGTGGCAAGGAGAGAATCGTGTGCTCTTCAACAACATGGTGACTTTGTGAAGACTTATTTTCTGCACATTTTACACGGTAGGCTCCTGTTTATTACTTACTTTGTATGAATCTGACCCATTGTGCCTTATTTTGCACCATATATGATTTTTAAAAAAAAGGGGGTGGAATACAGCGTGATTGCATTTGGAAGCTGAAGACTCACAGCATACGCCTTCACCATACAACAGTACCCCAACAGCTTCTGTGTGGCAGGTGCTAAGCAGCTTCTCCTGCTGTAATAAACTCTTCATTTAGCTCACTCTCCGCATCTAGAGAGTCAGCCAGCCTCATTGAGGGACCCCTCTTCATTCTTATGCTAATTCACCCCTCCAAAATCAAGTAAACAGCAGTGTGTGTGCATCTGTGTGTGTGTGTCTGTCTGTGTCTTAACGAGCAGAGCGGTGGCACGCAGCTAATCACGCAGCTCCCCGCCTCTGATTGAATAATAAACGACTCCATCAATGTATCATTACATTGAGTTAGATTAAGCAGCACTAAATATTTATCCATGCAAAACAATCCAATAAGATTAGAATTTCTCTTTGAATTATAACTCCGCATGCTACCCAGTCGGGAGGAGAGATGGAGAGAAGAGTGGGGGGTGTGGGGAGCGAGAGAGAGCAAGAGACAGAGAGATAAAGCAAAGAGAGACAGAATTAGATTATTTTTATCATCTGCTGTATATCAGCATCTCCCGTCCTGTGTGCTGTGGGCTGCTTTTGACTCTGTTGTGAGGAGAATGAAAGCTAAGCTGAGGCAAACAGCCTGGCTGTGGAGTGGAACAGGATCTGCAACTATTAGCTGACAAAGACAATTAGCAGTAGACGACACTGACTACTGAAAAAGCTTCTCAGCCTAACGAAAAACACTTATAATGGAGGTAAATGAAGACGTAACCACTCAGATGTGTCTCATGTAAATAGTTCCCTGCATTACGCTGCAAAAATGTGTATAACTCTAACTTTAAAAACAAAAGAGATGGGGCTTCAAAAACTTTCTATAGTGCTTCAAAGTTCCAATATAATCCATGAGATCAATCTACCAGAGTCAGCATAACTTTTATGACTGTTTTATTTGCACCATAATGCAAGAAATTGCTCAATTTACGCCGTGTTGTCACCTCCGAAAAACATGACAAATGTGAAAAAACTAACAAACCAACCAACCAACCAACCAAAAAAAATAAATAAATCATCTGTCAATGACTGATTAACGGGTGCGGTGAATCAGGTGCTTCAGCAGGAAAAGCAAAAAACTGCAGGAATCTGGAGCGGAGTTCATTCTGGTACCAGAATTTACTACAGCTGCTTTAAAATGTAGCACTGTATGTAGTCACATAGCTTTCAAGATGTCCACAATGGAAACATTAACTCTGTGTCAAGTGAATATGTAAATAACTATGGAACTATCAGTTAATAGATTCTGGCATCAGAGCATACCTATATGCAATGTAAGTCCATTTTTTTAAGCTACATATAGTGTATTTGTGCACTACACATATACGCATAACACATTAAATACACTATTTTAATACAGCAAAAAAAAAAAAAAAAAGAAAACCTGTATCACCATCTTAAACATCCTGATATTTCCCTCTAAATTGTCCCAATTTGGTTAATTAGCAGCCAGTTTTTATCACACTCATGGTTTTATCTGTTCACACATTTTTCTGTGAGGTAAAACATCAGTGGAATGTCAAAAACTGAAATAACATCTGTCAAAACAGAGCAGGGCCGCAGCACATACACTATATAGACAAAAGTATTGGGACACCTGCTGATTCACTCACTGCTTCTTTCAAAATCAAAAAGATTTAAGTATTAAAAAGAGTTGATCCTGAGAGTAACTGTCTCTACTGTCCAAGCAAGACTTTCTACTAGATTCTGGAGCTTTTAACATTGGAGCTTTTAACAGCTGTGGTTGGTGTGGCGCAACACCAATACCTGCCAGTGACCTGCCTCACTATTTGGGAGACTGGGGTTTGAGGCCCGGTCTGGGTGAATGTGCTGCGCTACACCGATAAGAGTCCTTGGGCAAGACTCCTAAGATTACATTGGCCCTCCTCCGTAATACGAGTAACCTTGTAAGTCGCTCTGGATAAGAGCGTCAGCTAAATGCCATGAATGTAAATGTACATTTGGACATAAAGTGTAGAACTGTTGATTATTAAGGATCAGAGGATATCATATTGGATCATCTCTGTATATCTGAGTTGAATAAACATAAATAAATAAAATGTCAATTGCTCGTTATTACATGAAGTACATTTTTTTAGGTTGAAGGAACAAACCACTGTTTTTAAAGTGTAAACATCAAAGATTAGTATCGGAAAGATGTTTAGAGTTGATCAATATTTCAGTTATTTGATAATACATGTATCGCACTTCAGAAGAGCAATGTGTTTAGGTGATGATCCTGGATCACTGCACTAAAATATCTGCATTACATTCATTTGTTTACAACTTAACAGCAGCAATATGGGCTTAGATTTCTCCATTGCATCAGCATCAGCAGATTGGAACATAAAACACACAGAATACTGCCATTAGCCCACTAATCCCACATCAGCGCACCCTGTTGATTATAATGGGAGGGATCAGATTTTTTTCCGTTCTTGCTCACTTCCTGCACCTGCTGTTAGGACAAGACGTTAGGGCACTCTTAGTGCATTCAGTCACTGTTTCATTAAATTTCAGGAATGGACATAAAAAAAAGAAAAGATGAACAAGATAAAAGATCGACAGAGATCATAGCATGATTAACAAAAAAGGAAAAAAAGAATTAATTAACCTTTTTTTTACTGTCTAGACTGAAATGGAATATTGCCAAATTTAAACAGAGCTCTTGATTAGATCTTTAGTGTGTGTTGGGGTTGCACTGTTTAAAAGTCCTGAAACGGCAAGAAAATGAGTTACACACAGATCACATTCTAACAGTATTTCACACTTCAGAGCATTTTTACCCTTAAGCCCGGCTCAGGCAGGAATAGTTTTTACCATAAGATAAACCTCAGTGTAAATGACAAAGATAGCAGTGGTTACTGGATTCTACCCATCAACATGATACCAAAAACAAAATATGTGACAGTTTACTCTACAAGCGTATGCTCCTAAAAAATAAAGGTGAAGAACCAGCGTGCAGAACCTGTGAGTGTGAAAGCCCCTTTATCTGTGATCTGTGCGCTAATTTGTGCCGAATGCTGCAGGTTTTACATACATGATACAACTAAACACCCACTTCTCTAAAACCAAAAAACAAAAACCAATAAATAAAAGCTTTATTCATCAAATAGATGGGAAATGAGTAAGTAAGTAAATAAATAAATAAAAACACCCCCCTTTAAAAAACAAACATGTAATTTGACAGACAGCTATAAACAGACATAATACATCCCTGAGACCCATAGCTGGACTGGCCCTGGAAAAAAAAGAATAAAAAAGAGTGTAGGATGTTAGAGAGAACAGCCAGAGAGGCCAGAAGAAGCCAGCAGTCAGGGTTAAAGGGAAGAGCTGTAAAAGAGCAGGTGGAAAGTTGACCCGGCTCCCTCAGGCCTGAAGGCTTACTGTTCGAATCGGATGTTGCGCAGGTCGTGGTTATTAATGCGGACGATGCAGTCGTTCTCCTGGAAGAGCGCTTCCCGCTCCGCCTTTCCGCCCTTCTCCAGCCGCTTCACCAGCAGACCCAGTGTCCTGCAAAAGTTACAGCACACGTTACAGTGGCAGCGATGCCCAGGTCAGGCCTGAAAGATCAGTATCAAAACCACGGAAGGTAAGCTTAAATGCTTATTTCTGAAGCCCTGTTCCGATGCTTTGGTTACTTTATTCATTGTGCTTTAATATGGCATTGCTGTAACACAGTTGTCCACCGCTTTTAGCTGAGAGACACTTTTAAAATACAGCAGACCTGCTGTACAGTGGAAAGTGCAAACAGCTCTACTTCTGCTTCTGAAATGGCAGCATTCTGACTGCAACTAAACAGCTGCCTTCCATCAAAACTAGTCTAATTAGCAGTTAGCAATTAACAAAGTTGAGAACAAAGTAGTGGGGTATTTTGCACATGCTAAAGCAATCTGAAATCTAAAAGTGTTAATGCATATATATATATATATATATATTTTTTTTTTTTGCCTTTTTTTATAATGATTAGCATCAGGCTGTGTTTAAGTTTTACTGCAATTTCAAACTAGCGCTGGAGTTAGTCCAAATCTCCACATTATATGCATTGTTCATGTGTTATCAGCTATATACACTCTCAGTGCATCTATATACACACCTAGTTCATCTATGAACACTCCCAGTGCATTGGACTTCAAATGTCAAGGTTTGTTTATTTCTTTATTTATTTATTGATTGTTTTCCCTCACTTCAATGTACTTGTAGTGCACACTGTGTAGCACTACAAAAACAAACATTGCATCAGACTCTGTTTCAGTAGACCCTAAATATTAAAGGACTCGGATCAGACTCAGGGCAAAAATATTTGATCTGGATTTCCTATGTAACACCAGGGGAAAACAATGAGAACCATCCACAAAGTCAGACATAGCACATTCATAACACAGCCCAGGACCCAGAGATGCAACACCAACAGCAATACTGCAACAGAACACACAGCACAAAACATGGTTATGGATTATGGGACTGTCTACTGGACTTCACCAGACTTTATGGACAACACTGAGCAGGGGAAGGGAGGAAAAAGCTGAATTAGACATGGGTGAAGTTCAACTGCAAAAAACGTGCTTCCACATTCAAAGTAATGTTTGGTTTTTGCTGTTGCTTTTCAAATATGTGAGGAATAATACATATAATTGATATTAAATGCAAATGCTGTTATTTGTTCATCCTGCAACACTGCTGTATGTTTATTGAAGTGTATGTTCGGTATACTATATGGAGCCCCACAAGGTTATATTGTAGGACCTATATAGTGTTTATATACTAATATTTCTTTAGAAATATTAGTATTTTTTAGTTTTGTTATTTTGAGTTTTAGTTATTGCAAAATGACAACCATCACATGCTGAAAAGCTATGTGTCCTCACATTTTTGATGGACAAAGCAGTTTGAATACGGCCAAAGAGGCAGCTATCACTGAGCTTCTGCCTTGAGCCACCACACATCAAAAATGACTTTGGAAAGTTGAACTGAGGTTTGACATATAGAATTTTCCCCCACTGATCTCAGAAGTGCTGTGGTGTCAGGTTGGTGGTTGTGTGTTGTGTGTTGTGAAGGGCACCGGCGGGCGTAATCCACAAACCCTGAGATGCGATCATCTCCAGGAGCTGAATTGCACCGTTGCATTTGACAGGCTTAAAGAGTGAGCGGGTAGAGCAGATGGAAAAAAGGAGAGATGGAGAAAAAGTCTCTGTCGCATCAGCATTCCCTTACCACGCTCAACCTTTCCCTTCAAACACTGAAAATAAATAAATCAGAAGCTCTTCTGAAGATTCGGATGTGTGTATGTATATATATGTGCTTGTGTGTGTGTCACTGTGCAAGGACGGGTGTAAGATCTGATGAGCTTACAGACAGCAAAAGTCTGAGTTTCAAAGTCAGTGATGAGAAAGGAAATACAGAGATAGACTTTAGACTTCATATATATATATATATATATTTATAGTGAAATTGGTTTAGATGGTCAGGAACACCCCAAGAACCACCAAGACACAGGCCTGTAATGAACTGGTGGAAGCTGCTGGAATACCAGTGTCACGGTGTCCACTAACGGTGAGTTTTACATCACCATGGGCCGAGGGAGTGGGTGTTTTTTGGTAGGCTACATAAATTCACACCACCTTCAGACAGAGACGAGCAAACAAACTATTCCCTGGTCCCACATGTCACACTGCAGCTGAAGCAATGGCCAACTGGGTTTTCTTGGTGTAGATGAGCCAAACACTTAGTAGAAAGTAATTCTGGGAGTAACTGGGAGTGGAGGGAGTGTCTTCTTGACCAGGCACGTGAGCCACAATCCCACAGGTCTGACCTAGAACCTAGTCTTTTTTTAATGCTGGATAGACCATGACTGAAGCAAACTGAGAACAAGCCTGACGTGCTACTCCAGACTCTGTCCTTGCCTTCAGTCTCTTGTTTGGACCAATTTATTTCAGCGCTGACAATTAAAGGGCCCCTCATCCTACATTTTTCCCCTTGAGGTACACTTAGAAAGTTTGAGGGGGTATACACACCAAAAACAATCCATAATTCATCCCTACGTGACAGTTTTCCGACCTCTCCTTATATCCCTCATCTTATATCTCTTGTAAGTATAGACTGTTTTTCTAACTGCACTTTGTTATGGTACTGGATGAAGTTCCAGGACTTCAAAAAACACAGTTCTACCTTACAGTAAATGCTGAAACATTGCTGGGTGGATTTGATTGAATTCTGCCAAAAGAATGAAACACTAGTGAGGTCACATACTGACATTAGGTCTGGATCAGAAATGACACTTAACTCATCCCAAAGATACTGGATGAAGTTCTAGGACTTCAAAAATCACAGTTCTATTTTATAGTAGAAGTCAAAACATTGCTGTGAGGATTTGATTGAATTTAACCAAAAGAACAAACATGTGTGCGGTCACATACTGGATCACAAACGTCAATGAACTCATCCCAAAGGTACTAGATGTAACTAGTTGTAACTCTAACTGTGCTAGCACTGGTTAGTGCTTAAATTATCTCGTAAATCATTTATTGGCCAGAAATAATTTTGTATATGCTGTGTTTACAACATAAGGACACGAGTAAATGGCATATTTTGAAGCCTTGTTTACATCATACACTGAATCCCTTCTAGCCAAAAAAAGCAAGGAAAAGTCCTCCATGTAAGTGTAGGAGAGTTGTCTTGGAGGGGCTTCAGAATCACGTCTCAATCTGAAGTCATCCCAGCTGCGGGCCGGCGCTGCAGTCATTACGAGAGATTCAGGCGTGACTGGTTGGAGCTGCAGCTACTTCATCATTATCTGAGTGGTGGCAGAGCCGCCCGTCGCTTGAGTGATGGCCCAGAATGCTTAGCAAGAAGGAGACCACCTGTTCTCCTCCACTGCCTTTAATTGAATAATAATGCAATCAGGATCCATTTACGCGCTGCAATTACACCGCCGGCTTGTTTACAGTTCACACTGGTCACGGGATGAGATCTCATTATTGGACTAATGTATCCACAACTCTTTGAGAGTAGCGCAAGTGTGTTTTCTCTGTTTCAACTGCACATGTTTGGTTCCAGTTGTGGCGAGAAGAAAGAAAGGCAGCAGTTGTATGAAGAACGCTCTCTCTCGCGCGCGCTGGCTTTCTCTCTCCGCCCTTGGGCTGACCCCCACTGCCCTCTATCAGAATGCTAATGAGAGCCTGCACTCTGCAGCCAATGCCAATCAGCCTGCCACAGGCACTGATGAAGCCATTAGGGGCATGATGCAGAGACACTGTGTTGACTGTGCTGGTTGGGGATAATTGTTGGTTCTTGACGGTCATTACACAGAATCTCAGGAGCTGGAGAAGCATCTGGAGTGGCATCTAGAGCACTCCAGCAAGGACATTTTTTTTTCTTTAGGTTAAAGACTAAAGAAAGGTCTAAATGTTTAAGGGCTTGACTCACATGGAATTAATGCAACTAAACCACATTTGAATTTGTATCTCATGTCACGAAGAGAGCAATCTGACAAACTATTATTCATGAAGTTCAGTCTTCTGATTCAATCCTCAGATCTCAGAGAAACATATGAAGTAGCATTTAGCGGAGTACAGCTAATGGGTCGGAAGAAGACTACAAAACACTTAAAACTAAAGAGAATTCTCAATTTTGATCACACAAAATAAAAAAACAATAAATAGTCAACCATGATTAAAATGCTTTGGAGATGCAAAAATAATCAATACTTTTAATATTTTTAATTCTTTAAGATAAAGGAGATTTTACTGCTTATAAATGGGATACAGATTTGAAAAATTGTGCTGAGCTGTACAATTATGAGTATTTTCATATTTCCATGAAGACATCTCTTGTCTTGTCTTTATCTTATTCAAAGCATCTGTAGTACAATTTGGAAAGCTGCAGATTATATGAAGGATAAGTACCAGTCACTTTGGTCCTTTTAGTAAAGGGCTAAACTATATTGTAAGTTTGAACACTGAACTTGCAGTGGATTATATATGCCTTAACATATGCATGGAAAAAGACCTTGTATGGCATAATGCAAATGGTCTTCAACATATGACTCAAAATATGAAATGTATCCATTTTGGGCTGTGAGCATCAGTCTTTGTTGGAAAAGGTCAACAAATATTTATAGCTCTTGAAACACTCTGGGAAAATCCTTTTATGACCCTTATCCACTACATCTGATGATGAGGCTGACTTTGGCTCGTTCATTAGCGAATTTCCCGCGTTCGCCCGACCTTGGTGAAGGAGCCCCTGTCAGTGTTTGAGATGAGCTTTTATCCTGATTGGGTGCGACGCTTTAGCGGGATTGGCTTGGCTAGTTCGAGGCCCCCCAATGACCATAAAGCCTCATCTTATTCAGTACGTGTGTCTCATGTGTCTTCTCTCTCTCTCTCTCCGGGAGGCAAAGTCACAAAACCACTGCTCCCACCACTGCCCTGCCCTGGGCTAACTCTCCCAAGACCCGAGCTATTGAAGCCACAGTTTATTATTCAGCCAGAGCCCTGCAAAGAAGCCACAGAATACGGTACGCACAGTCAAGGAGAAATCGCCCGCTTTTCAGCGGCATATTGTTGAGAGTCCTTGAGGAGGAGAGAAAATATGCCTGGCTTTGTGGAAGCAAAACAGTGGTGTGATAAGATGTGCAACGAAGACAGGCAGAAGGAACGCAGAACAAAGTCAATCATGGTCAAAACCTTGAGAGAAGATCTGTGAGAAAGAAATACAGAGGGAGCGTAGGAGGGTTGGGGACAGCACGTAGCGGGGAGGCTAACAAGTCAGCTCTGCTAACACACCGTTCAGACAATGTCAAGAAGCCCAGAAGAGGAGAGAGAATTAAGACAGGTCGAAGGGACCACAGCGTGAAATTCAGCACAAATGGGGTAAACATGCTAGCACACCCTTTAAAAATAAAGGTGATGAAAATACACTATATGTACGAAAGTATTGGGACACCTACACATTACACCTACAGAAGTTCTTATGACATCCCTTTCTAAATCCATAAACATTGATATAGAGTTGGTTATTGTGTCAGCCGAGCGTTGGAGACTTTTCTGCACTATGCTCTGAGCTCAGCACTCTGCCCTGTCACTTGGTTGCTGTGGCTCAGTAACACCACTTACAGTTAATGGTGGACTATCTAGAAAAGAATAAATAAGAGGTGTGTCCCAATACTTTTGTCCATTTGAAGGATCCTTGGCTGTATCATTCTCTGAATAAGCATCTTTGGTGAAAAACACCCCCTCTCCAAAGTTTTAAGAACCTCCTGGTTCCAACCAAGTAGAAAGCAATAGTATTGCGTATGAACAGCATATTACCTTCTGTCTCTGGAACTGAATGGTACCACATGGATTCCCAGAGGCCCACCGCCGTTCGACATCTCTACTGGCTTAAGCATGTCGCTGAGTGTGGTGAAAAGAAAAGGGGTAAATAAATATAAACAAACAAGCAAAAAAAAAAAAGGCAGAACAGGAATATCGTAGGTGGCTGTTTGATGGGGTGGGAGCATGAAGGCCACAGTAAGGATTTTCAGCTGGCCTGGATCTCTTTCTACAGGAGGCCATCTATAATCCAGACAGCCATTAAGACACTGTGGGTCGATGAAGGACCCAAATAGACACTTCAATTAAGTGATTAGGATCAGACTGAGGCCTGCAGTAGGCTTGGGTTGGAAGGGGGGGGTGGTTTAAACGGCAGGGAGTGAGCCACATCTGTGCGGGGGAAGACCGAACCCCAGAGTGAGGAATAGAAAACAATAAATGGTCAGATTAATGAAGATGAATACATGCAATGAAAAGGTGCTGCAGACTTTTTTCATTTTCACTGACTATGAGGGGAACAGTGTGTCTCAATAATTTAATGCCACTTTTATTAGCCCCTGTGCTGTACTTATTTAAACGGGACTTGGAATTAATCAAGCAGAATTGTCATAAGCGCTTTTCTGGTCCAGCTGAATGCTGAGGGGCACTGTGATAGACTTGGAAGCAGAGCTGAAACACTCTTTTGTAATATGAAAGAGTCTTGGAGAATGCTCAGGGGTAAGTCCTGACACAGGAAAGAAACAAAGCAGAAGGAAGTTACTCTGATCGGAGCTTACTCTAGATTCAGAGGTTCAACGCAGGAGTCAGCCCGGCCCACTGGCTCTATCCGTCCGTTCCTGCCTTCATCTCTCCTCCTGTTGTCCCCCTCTTCATCCTGTGGAGAATAGCAGGAAAAACAGAGGATGATAAGACTTTCTAAACACGCTCTCATTCAATCTCGAACATCAATATCATCGTCGATCAAGGCACTGGTATCATTTCAGTGGACTGGTATGGTATACAATAAGGTCCCATTAACGTCTGATTGGTCAGTGTGTTCTACTTATGCCACTGTCAGAGCTAAAATATATATTTTTGGAAGTGGAGCATAGCTTCTGAAGTTAACGTCTGCAGTATGGAGTCATTTTAAAGAGGCCCTAGAATGTCAAACTACATCTTCCTTGGCATAGCTAAATAATGAGAGTTTGAGACATTGAACTGACAAAACATAAACCTCAAACACTGCTGTCTTTTCACTAAAGAGAAAAAATGGCATAATCAAACTTGAAGTAAAACCAGCTTACTAGCGAAAGCCCTAGTCAAAGCTGATAAAGCAGCAAAACGTGTATGAACGTGTATGAGAGAATATGGTGGTGTTGATACTACATGTAAGGCATTTCGCAGAAGCTCTTATCCATACTACAGAGCAGGGCACCACCTCCAGACTCCGCCAGTTATGGAAACACTGCTTGCTACGTCAACCAGGCCTCACAGCTGCAGACTTTCTTGTGCAAGTGTCTGCAGAAGACACTAACGCTAATCAAGTGGTTTTTACCATCATTTGCTCCTTAGAAAACAAACTGGACTACCTCAGCTCAGCCAAACTGGAGCTGAACACTTGTTTTCTATTTATTTATTTATTTGTTTGTTTTTGTTTTTATTCCCTTCAAAATAGAAAATTCCAGAGGTCACAGCACGAATATCTTAAAGGCAATTTTTAAGCTTTACAGGTGTGCTAATTGTGGTTTACCAAAACACAGGCAAACTACACTATAAGGACAAAAGTATTGAGACACCTGCTTATTCATTGTTTCTTCCAGAACCAAGGGTATTAAAAAAAAGAGTGTCTGCTGCTTTTGTACCAGCAACTGTCTCTACTGTCCGATTTAGGAGCATTGATTTAATTACATTCTGCAACAAGAGCATTAATGAGGACAGGATTTCGGATGCTAACCACCCCACCTCACCCTCAACTACCTAACTCATCCCAAAAGTACTGAATGGAGCACCATCATTCCAGAGAGCACAGTTCCACTGCTCCACAGCTCAATGCTGGGGGGGGCTTAATACCCCTCTAGCCCATTTCTGACATTCGTATTCTACTGGCAACAAGGACTAAACAAGCTGTGTGTGTGTGTGTGTGTATATTTGCACATATGTGACATCAGCAATAGGTGCCTAAATACATTTATTAGAACTTGTGAGTATCCACAAACATTTGGACATGTAGTGTAGGTGTACATAAAATGCAAGTACACAAGCTAGCATGTGAAGGCTAACTGACAACTCTGTGTGTCAACAGCCATGTTAGCTAGCATCACACTGGGTGCACGGAGGTCCTGATTCATCACCAGGGACGAAACTCTGAATTTTCCAAAGACAACTACACCTGATTCACTCTGTTCACTCAGATAGTCAGTTTTGAAGAACTTGGACAGGGTGTTTTTGCACTTGCTTTCTGAAAACTAAGGCATTTTCTTCACCTACCTTTCTCATGATAGTTGTGCCAACAAGCTTAGATGAGAGTAGCAGATATGTTTATTTATTTATTTATTTATTCCCCTCAGGGTGACTCACTCGCAAGTGTTTGGCTGGTCCTGATGCAGCAGTGGTGTGTAAGAGAAAAGGCAGCCGTAATCGATTCCTTAAACTCAGTCAATCAGCCAGGGGTCACCAGGGCCTGAGCCTGCAGCTAATCTGATAAGGAAAGGGCGAGTCGCCGGGGCAAATTTGTTTCTTCCACTCTCTTCCATCACATCCTGGCTCACTCTCGCTCTCTCTCGACCTCAAAGCCAATGTCTTTCACAACCTTCTACCTTCAGCAAGCCCAAAAAAGTCACAGCGCACTCCACGACTACTATCAATGACATTGGCTGGTGTTTGCTTGTGCCATCCTTACAGATTTCTGTCTGGATCTCGAGGGAACAAAGAGGGAACGCGAATCTGCAATCAACTGCATCGGTATTTAACGGAGGAAATATCTGCATAATGACAGGTGAATATTCCCCCCCTCTAATTTTGCTCAGGCCCTTGACTGAGGGATCATTTCCAAGGCCAAGTGAGCGTCTAGACGGCAGGCGTGAAGCCCGCGCCGGTTTGTTAGCCACCGATATTAATATTCCGCCAGTCTCACCCTTAACCTCCGCCTCTCGCCGAAATGTCAAGCACAGCTAAATAAGCGCTTCGGCGTCTTTATATGGAAATGCATTCAGCCTTTTCAGACAGTCACCCTCCACCAAACGCGTCCTACAGCCTGAAGAGGCTGTCTGGCTCGCTCTCCTCCCATCTCTCTCCACCCATCTCTCTTCCCCGTCTATCTCTCTTTTGTTGGAGAGGTTAAAGAAAGAGGTCATGAAAATTTCATCAGAAAAACTAAAAAAAATTAAATAAACAAAAGCAGTGAGTCATCCAGAACCATTGCCTGTGAAAACGAGTCAATCACCTCCTGTCTCCAAACACACCCCTACTGTCAGTGCCTTAATTACATGTCACCCAAACATTCATTTATATGAAAAACAGCAGGGAGAAGGAGGAAAGAAAAAAAAACACACAGACTTGTTCTGACAATGATCTCCTATGTGAGACCTGTTTCGCAACTCCCCTTCAGACTCCTTCAGAAACACATCACTCAATGCAAGCCAGACACTGATTTAAATTGCACATATACAAGCATATAGACACGGTGCTGCACCCAGACACACAAACACAGACTCTCTAATCGGTGGTAGGGAGACAAACACAAGGGAGTAAATGAGCACTTGCAGGGACAATAACGAGAAACAAAGGTCTGTGGATGGCACGCGGTGCTCAGAAGGCTGAGAGAAGGTCGGTTGTGTGGAAGGCTGCGAGTGGTTTTGACTGGAGCACATGCTCCAGTGTTGTTTCTGACAGCTCTAGGATGGCATGGAGGAGCCGGCCTGCCTTCCATTCATCAGAACTGACACTGACAAGTCATTAAGTCCAATAACAGAAAACCGCTGAAGATACTGAGAAATCGTGAGCACAGATAGGGAGAGAGTGTGCTAGAGAGTGTGCAAGCCTAATGTGTCCAGAGAGAGAGAGAGAAAAAGTGTGTGTGAGAGAGCGTGTGTGTGAGAGAACCAGACTTAGCAATAAAAGAGACAGCGAAGGAAAGAGTGTTCAAGTGCGCGAGAAAGAACCAGGAGTGAGCATGAAAGACTGAGCAAGATAGAGAGAGAGAGCGAGAGAAAGAGAGCATGAGAGCGCATGAGAAAGAGACAACCTGAGAGAGCATGAGAGAAAGAGAGCGCAAGAAGGAGAGTGCCTGAGAGAGAGACAGCAAGAAAGAACCAGAGAGAGCCTGAAAGAGAGGGAGAATGAGAAAGAGAGCACAAGAGAGAGAGCAAGGCGCGAGAGTAAGCATGAGAGTGTGTACAAAAAAGAGAACCTAAAAGAGTGCAAGAGGAAGCACCACACAAAAGACAGATCCTTAAAAAGAGGGAGTGCGCAAGAGTGTGGAAGACAGTGATAAAGAGAGATATTGCATTTCCGAAAGAATGTGCATGAAAGAGACAGCATGAGAGAAAGCGAGTGCGAGAGAGACTGAGACAGCATGAGAGAATGAGAGAAAGTGAGAGAAAGAGAGCGTGAGAGACAGTGAAAGAAAAAAGGAATGTGCACAAGACAAAGCATGAGAGAGACAAAGTGCAAGAGAGACATTGTGACCTGAATGTACGCTTAGTGCGTCTCTATCCAGCTAGAAGCTGACCGGTCTCAATAAGGAGGAACAATAATGGGAGTCAAATAAAGGAGGGTCACTGGAAAGGGGACCTTGTAGCTGACCAAAGAGCTGCTGTGAAGAGGTCCATTCAGGCTTTCTGAAGGGTAAGAGGAGAGAAAGCAGAGTCCAGCATACAGAAAGACCTGCATTTTTACCCTCAGTACTAAAGGCAAGAAGCCAGAGCAAGAGAGAGAGAGGCTGGGTGGGAGAGAGAGCGAGAGAGACAGTCAGACAAAAGAGAGAGAGAAATATGCGGGCTGGCAGCTATTGTCCAGCTTTGTCCACCTGCCAAAGCAGATGCATTTAGCCAGAGAGACACGCTAGCTTCACTGAAAGCCTCGTTCATCATCTCCCCCTGAGCTCCGCTGGACACTACTGGACCCCACACCACGAGAGGAGAGGTCATTTTCACCAGGATCTCAAAGGGGACAGCTTCAGTCACAGAGTCCTTCACTGCCAGCGTGTCAGTGGGGCACAGTTACTCACACACATTACTATATGTGAGCATACAAATTGTGTGTGTGTGTGTGTGTGTATCAGATCTGGGCGAGGTCCAGGAGCCACTCAGCCCCGCTGCGCCAGGAAGCCAGAGGTTACGAGCCTGGTGATTAGACAGGCAGTGCATTAGATTATTACGGCCAGCAGACAGAGAGGGAGGGAAAGCATAAGGATCAGTGCGGTGAGCTTTCAGCCAAGGTGCCTCTCTCAGTGGAGAGCAGGAGCAGAATAGAGACTAGCTGATATTGACTAAGTAGAAGAGCTCCAGGCCAACCTCTGCCTCAAGACACACTTCCCCTGGATAAAGCAAAGCTTCTGTCCAAAATCTAATTCACACAATGTTTCCCTCACAGCAGACTGAGTAAATCAACCACGGCATGTCTGGCGTCTGAAGGTTGCTTCTGTTGTTCTGCGACGAGGCTAGTAGCAATATATAATAAAACGTTACAGCTAAGCTATTACCATGGTATTAACTGCATAGCAAAATGATCACACTACAGCTTGGGAATTATGACCTGCACTGTTATCTGTTACCTAAAGTGGATAAAAGTACTCACAAGCTCAAGATGTACCCAAGATGAATGCCATTACTGTTATTACAACACAGGAGCCACTATATGGTTAAGTATTGGGACACCTATACATTACAACTACAGGAGCTTTAATGACATCCCATTCTAATAATAATAATAATAATAATAACACTCTCAGTTGAGGGTGGAACATCTAGAAGGGTGGAAGGCTGACTTGTTGCAATGGTGGCATATATATATATATATATATATATATATATATATATATATATATACACATATATATATATATATATATATATATATATATATATATATATATATATATATATAATAGATCATGTATCAGCTATTGTAAACCCATTCCAGTGTCCAGTTCATTGTGCCATCTGGTATCCTGAAGCTGCTATTAATGGGCGTTATTCCCAATGGGCAGCAGAAAGGATGTAGGACGAAGGTAAATAACAGAGTTGCGAGTCTGCAGTGTGGAACAATTTTACAGTGGAACATGAAAACGGACCATCGAAAACTTTATAAAATCACGTTAATGCTGTTTAATCAGTGCAAAGTGTCTGATTATAGAAACAGTTACTAAAAATAAGAATTTTAATTTCTTAGCAGCACATTTTTAAAGACCAGAACTGCTATTTGATAATCAGTATTATATATATATATATATATATATATATATATATATATATATATATATATATGCCCAGATTCCAATTGAAGACCATCGGCCCATCCAGAAGACACTGCCAAGGGCCTGGTGACAGTATAGTGAACTTTGAGGCAGATGTTTTTGACAGCAGTGGACATGCCCTCAGGTTATGCGAGGGGTCGTATAAAAAGAGTCAAGAGGTCACATTTACACGCGGAACAGCAGTGCTGGACACGCCACACAATGCTTTAACACAGACTTAAAGACTGCGCCTTATCTACATGAATCTAACTGCAGTTCAGTCAGCATATTAAGTATATCTTACAATCACTAACCAAACACACAGCTCTGGAATTCACTTTCCAAACTGGCTCCATAACGTGTTTTTACAGCCAACATAAAGAGCTTAAAAAATGGGCCATACAATAACAGGAGGAAGACGGTGATTTCGGGGCAGACTTTACAACAATGACCGTTGAAATATTTACAAGGAGCCCAGTCATGTTCTTGACTAAAAATAAGAAGTGGTAATTACCTTGCAAGGTACACACCCATAAAAGCAACACAGAAATAGCCACAGATGAAAAGGGTGCAAGCAGAGACGGACACCATTTCATAATTAGCTTAATTAAAAATACAACTAATAATATTAATTAGACAAAAATATAATTTAAATAATTGCATAATCACTTGTAATCTAAGCTGTTGCAAATGAATGGATGCAAACCAGTGGAGATGATTCAGAAGGTTTGATTCAGTTATGTTAAACCTGTATTGTGAGTGTTATACTTTCACAGAAATGGCACACGTGTCAAAGCAATGTTCGGTCTGGCTGATTTATGGCCTTCAATAGAGCCCCAGGGGTCATATCCAGCCCTGTTGCCTGCTTATATCTGTGCCCTGGTGCTGTGTAATCTGGTTAGAGGCTGCGATGGAGCCCTGTCCAGATGGGTTCATCTGAAACACAGTTTCAGTCACAAAAGACAGAGCGCAGGGCAGTGTGTCAAAGAGCAGGGGCTGCTAGCCACAATCATGCGGCTCACCCCTCTGACCTCATGACAGAGCAACAACTACACTGGACAAGAGCAGTCATGGTGTACCACCACTATAAAGGGAAAAGCTACCCATGTTTAAGTTAGAGAGCAGAATAAAACAGGGACACGTCTATGATGCAGTGTTTGGTCTGTTATGATTTTTAGTAGCATGTTATCTCCTGTTGTGATCTCTGGCTTGTTGTAGCCTGTTATGGTGTTGGTCTGGTATGACTTATGACCTGTTACTGTGTGGCTTTTTTTCTAACCTATTTTGGAACAGCTTGTTATGGGCTGTGGCCTGTTATGAAGCAGTTATAGCCTGTTATGGTCTGTGGCATATTATGGAAAAGCTATAGGTTATGGGTCGTTGTAAACTGTGGTCTGTTATGGAACTGTCATAGCTTGTTAAGGCCCTGGCCTGTAATGAACTGCCATAGCTCGTTAAGGCCCATGGCCTGTAATGAACTGCCATAGCTCGTTAAGGCCCATGGCCTGTTATGGAACTGTCATAGCTCGTTAAGGCCCGTGGCCTGTAATGAACTGTCATAGCTTGTTAAGGCCTGTGGCCTGTTATGGAACTGTCATAGCTTGTTAAGGCCCGTGGCCTGTTATGGAACTGTCATAGCTTGTTAAGGCCTGTGACCTGTTATGGAACTGTCATAGCTTGTTAAGGCCCATGGCCTGTTATGGAACTGTCATAGCTTGTTAAGGCCTGTGGCCTGTTATGGAACTGTAATGGCTCATTATGTGGCTTATTATGGAACTGTTATAGCATGTTATGGATCTGGTGTTGCTTGTTATGGATTGTTGCGAATTGTGGCATGTTATGGAACTGCTACAGCTCATCATGGGTTATTGTGAATTGCTGCCTGATGTTATGGAGCTGTTGCAGCTCGTTATGGTATGTGGCATGTTTTTGAAACTGTAATAGCTTGTTAATGATTGTGGCATGTTATGAAACTGCCATAGCTCGTTAAGGCCTGTGGCCTGTCATGGAACTGTCATAGCTCGATAATGCCTGTGGCATATTATGGAACTGATACAGCTTGTTGTGGGTTCTTGTGAACTATGGACTGCTGTTATGGAACTGTTATAGCTTGTTATGCCCTGTGGCCTGTTATGGTCACATCATAGTTTATTATGGCGTTCTATGGAAATCTCAAAACCTTGATTTGGTATGTGGTTTATCATGGCCTGCTATAAAACAGTTATGGCTTCTTATTACCTGTTATGCAACAGCTACAGCTTGCTACAGCCTGTTAGAACCTTTCTTGTTATAACAGGATATTTCCATTGGCCTAACAATAATTGGGTTCACACTCATTAAGGTTGTCTGTGCTCTGTCTTCATGTTTTAGTCCCCCATTTACACGAAATCTCTTTATAGCTTAGAAACCTTTGGCTTGGGCATACTCCAGAGAGAGCATGGCAGACATTTTGGCTCGACCATAACAGACCATTTAGGAACCGTTCAATAACTTCCCAAAGTGCCCAGCTGGACTGGAGGTTCAAATGGGTGGGGTCACACTGTCATCTTGATGCGGAAACCACATGTTCAAGGCCATATCAAACCCAAAGGAGACAGAGCAAACCATTCTAGTCAAAGAGCTATTATATTATAGCTGTCCCTCAGAGTCAACGTCCATTACCCCAATTAGAGCCTTACAGGGGAAGGCTGATTCAATTGGACTTGACTGGTAGCCTCATCTTAACCCTTTCGACCCATATAGACCCATTTGAATCCTTTATTTTCAAATGACCCCTATTAAAGCAGTCAATGAATCACACTAGTCAGCATTTCTTAGACACTTATTTGCATTTATGTTGGGCAAACAAATGCTAAAAGGGCTTAAACTCAGTCTGGAGTCATTAGTAGACACTGAGATGACCTGAGTAATCTGATCTAGGTGTATGGATAATATCTCAGTGTGGTTTGGGTGATCCTTTGTGGGCAGTGTGTATGACGTATGAGGTAAAGCACACTTTTTATGGGCGAAGTACACATAACTTATTTTTATTTAATTGCACATTAACAGGCAATCTGAACATTCGCCTCTTCAAACGTCTCAAATCACTTTCTATCACAGGTCTGCCTGCCGCCTTCAGTATTGATCGAGTCTCTCATCAGCTTAGTTCTTATCATACTAAAGCCTGACATCACGGATAAAGGCTGAATGACACAAAAAGGAAGGCACAAGCCAGATTCACATAATCATTGAGTACTTCAATCAATGAAGTACATGGTGCAGAAGAACCATAGAAAATCTTCATTTTACTTTTGACGAGCTTGTTTTGATTTCTCTGTAACTAATCAAACATACAGTCAGTACATTTCATGAACCCCCCCCAATAAAGTGTTAAGGGTCATCAAAAAATTAATAACACAATAAAGGAAAGAGTTTCTTTCCACTAGGTTTGTACGAACATTTAAAGAACTCTAAATTAGTTTCATTTTGAAAGGCTGTAAAGCAAGTGCTAATACTAAATATAATGTGTTCTCTGGAGAAAAGGGGGAAACTCCCTGTAACTTTACCTCCAGCCACTTAAACATGCAATCTTAAAATCCCTTCAGAGGTCTGTTCCCTTTGTTCCTCATCTGTACTGTGCGAGGAAGAGAAGTTTCCAGTTTTGTGGTTAAACAACTTTAAACTACAACGCTAGCCCAGCTCTGCCGTCAAAGTACATAGTCGCCAATGGCTTTGTCATATGAGTTATGAACATTGAGCAAATAAAGACAGTTCAGCACAACAGCGCATGTACCGAAGCAGCCCTAAGGTGTCATCAAAGTGAAATCCATTGACAAAAAAGTAGCTCCTCTAAGACACACCACAACTGTACATCAACTTGGACCGCATATGAACTCTCCATTTTCAATAGAATTTCTCAGATGGTTTCCTCTGAGGGTTGTCATGAATTACAGCTTTAATATAAACCAAACTAATTTAAATATTGATCACAATAGTTAAAACATGTTTTAAAACATTGCAGTGCACACTGCAATACCAACCTGCCGCAATAGAATTACAAAACAGTGCATACTGTGCAGTCTCATTAGGCTATATATACAGCTTGAGCATGAGAAGTCTCAGAACACTCATAAAAAGAATCAGATCTTGACAAACTGCTGGCTAAAGTATAGTTTCTCGTAAGCTTGTTCGCTCACTCCACTTTTATTCCTCTAACTGTACGTCCACTCCACTCATTTTCCCTGTGCTTTAATCAACAGAGACACGGCAGCCCTTAAATCTGTCTGCATTTCACTTTTTAAGACACTGCTAATGGTGTATAAAAGTTTGGCTATGACGTGAATTACTTTAAGCAAATTAAAGCCAAACAGGTTTTTAATGCTATTAGGTAAATTAAATCAGATACGTGAGCCGGTCGCATTTGTCCAGATCAGGGGGGGTGAGAGAGGGTAAGTGAGGGATGTCGAGTGGCATTGCTAAACAGGACCCCGGGCCATTCTCTAACCCTCTCCCCCCTCTGCCTCAGTCAATGAAATGCATCTGTGCCGAAGGCATCATCTGTCAACCGAGATTTCATACGAGCACAAGCATACATCAGTGCCAGAGCACGCTTTGGTGGGGCCTCTGCATCGTTAAATTGCACTTTAATTAAATTAGGCCAGCTAATTATGAGGGTTTAAATCAATCACTTGGTCAATAACAAAAACCTAAAGCCTGCCGTGCCTAAAACTCACAGGCCCTCATCAATAACCACAGACAGGAATGCGCTCTCATACTACACAGGGTTTTGAGAGGGTATGAATTATTGAAAATCAAGTTACCACAATTTGCTTTTGTCCTAGGCCACTCTAACATGGTCCCCTGGCAGTGAGGGAGCAGATAAGGGACTGAGAATGGAGCTAAACTCATGCCTCAGTTCGGATGCTGGGAAATCACAAAGATTGGGCTGATTTGATCATTTATAAAACCAATACATCTGCAATGAAAAGAGAACTAGACATACCCACAAATCACACAGGAGAAGTAAATAAGGTTGTGATCCCTAACAACATTAATGCCATTGGAGAAGTGTGATTAAGAAATAAAATAATATGTTTGACCCAATTTCACTTTTAGCTTTAATGCTGCATTTCAGTTTTAATAATATAAAAAATAAAATAAATACTGAATAAAACATTTCAACTGATTTAAAAATATAAATTCATGGGCGTTAATTACATTATATTTGCAAAACACATTCATACTTTTAAGACCATTCAAAGGTACGCATACACACCTGCATACAGTACATACACACTAACACATATTGAGTCTTGGGTGCCAGCATCCAGCATTTATAGATACATATATAATTAAATATAATGAAAAGGCAGCCATACACACATATTTGAAGCCCAGTCTAAGCTACAGAGTGTATTATGACTACTAGCTGTGTTTATCATGTGTTCATCATTTATTTGCATGCATAACCCTCCCCATCCTCCCACCCCACAAAAAAAAACCTAAATAAAACAAAAAAAAGAAAAAAAAAAAAAGAAAAAATAATAATCATGAAAAGTCAGCAAATATGGTATGATCAGCATTTGACATAGAATGTATAATAACTAACTGTGTTCATCGTTTACATTTACATTTTATGGCATTTAGCTGACGCTCTTATCCAGAGCAACTTACAAAGTTACTGGTATTACAGAGGTGGGCCGGTGTAGTGTTAGGAGTCTTGCTTAAGGACTCTTATTGGTGTAGCGCAGCATAGTCACCCAGACTAGGAATTGAACCCCAGTCTCCAACATGGTGTTGTAGCTCACTGGCAGGTAGTGGTGTGATCTGTTGCGCCACACCAACCACCAATCATCAATAGGATGTCATGGCAGGGTCATACAGGCCAATAAGGTTATTAATGTACATATTGATGTAAGTATTATCATACTGTAGTGGCATGGTTTAATGATTTGAAAGATATTTCCACCCTCACACATACACACTGCCACGGTCCACCAACTTAGGCCCACTGGAACTTTAGGCCCACTTTATCTATCTATCGATCTATCTATATATATATATATATATATATATATATATATATATATATATATATATATATATATATATATATATATATATATATGGAGAGAGAGAGAGAGAACTTGCTGAGTCTGTCTCTTACTCTTGTTCTACTCTTAGGCCAGCAGTCTTATTGCTCCAGTGAACATCTGACCAACCAGAAGACAAATACAAACACAGTGAAATAAGACCAACAAATCCTTTCCCTTTTCTCTCTCCGTAGTCTCTGGGACACACACTCGGACAGATGGACTCAGTTAGTAGTCATAATACGTTCTATAGCTTAGGCTGGGCATCACATATGCATATGGCTGCCTTTTCATGATTAATCATCATTTGGAGGTGATTAAGAGGGAGGACAGTGTCTGTACTACAGAATGGAGTGATTAATCTAGCTTTGCGCTATGAAGGTCACTGAATATGGGTACGACCACACACACACACACGCACACACAGAAACACAACCACACAATCATACAGACAAAGACAGAAGAAAAGCAGCACATACACACCCACACACACGCACACACAGAGATAAAGTAAACTTCTGGCTTTACGCTCAAATTTAGTTAAACTATCACTTACATCAGTCTGAAACATGCAAATAATCGGATTCGTTCCACTTCCCTAACCGGCTTACCATAGCAATATTCAATCAATTTCACCCTTATCAGATTTCAAATGGTCCACTTTTGAAATCTGGCCTTTTGTTCCCCATAGCTGCTGCAGGTATAGTCATCTGTATTTGGGTCACCATGCGCGGTGACTAGCTCGCTAGAGGGCCATCTCTGCTTCTTCTCACCAATAAATGAGGTGTTTCTGACTGGAGACACTTCATATCATTCTATGAATAATTTATCAGGACATAAACCCTGGCTAAAGCCACTGCAACAGATCATTACCGAGCAACAGGCTCATTTCAGGGATCAGCACTTGATGCACTGTCTCTGGTCTAGGTTTTCTTTCCAAAGCTGAAGAAGCTGATTAGAGTTTTGGGCTCGTCAAGAATCAATCATCCAGACATGTGCAGTGTGTGGGCACCTTTTTTGGGATATTTAATCCTTTTCAATAATACAACTTTATGGCTCAAAACATCTCCAGTTTAAGATCTTCAGTGAATTTGAGAATACGTTTTAGAAAAATACACCCATATAAC
This sequence comes from Salminus brasiliensis, assembly GCF_030463535.1. NCBI lineage: Eukaryota > Metazoa > Chordata > Actinopteri > Characiformes > Bryconidae > Salminus > Salminus brasiliensis. The sequence continues at coordinate 10,342,781 of NC_132882.1, read as the reverse complement.
ACTTTGTTGGGAACACCTATACACCTACTCTTACGCAATGCACTAAACCATGCAGATAAGGGCCAGCAGCTTCAGGTAATGTTCACATCAACCTGATCATACAGAGGTTGAGTGTGGCTTGACTGTTCTTGGTTTGAGTATTGCTGTTGATACTGCTGATCAGCACAACAGTCTCTGTCTGAGTTTACTCAGAATGGCGTAACAATGAAGTGAGCTTCATCCAGTGAGCGTCAGTTCTGTAGCTAGAAACAGCTTATTGATGAGAAAAGGTCAAAAGAGAATAGCCAGACTGACTGGAGCTGACAGAAATGGTACAGTGACTCAGATAACCACTCTGTACAATTGTGGTAAGCATGAAAGCATCTCAAAATGAAAAACACATGCAGCAGAAAATGATGCCTGGTTCCACTTCTGTCAGTCAAGAACAGAAAGCTGAGGCTGCATGGTGGGCACAGGCTCACCAAAACTGGGCAGTGGAAGACTGGAAAAAAAACATGGCCTTGCTTGAACATGTTCCCTAGTGGCGTTCTCGGGTACCAGATCTGAATCCATGAGATTGCCATTGGGATGTGGTAGAATGAGAGATTTACATGCATGAGAGAGCTCCTGAAAAATGTGCCAGAACATGGACCAGAATCTCAAACGAATAGTTCAACATCTTGTGCAAGCCAGGTCATAAAGAATAGAGGCTTTGGAGCCAAGAGAGGCCTCTCCCAGTTCCCATTCCTGCAGTGGTCCTAATAAAGTGCTTGGAGAGTGTATATAAGCATATGGATAAACTTAGGAAGTCGGTTTGTAGTATATTTGAACCCTTACTAAACTATTATCTGATAGTTATCTCATTGTTCCTTTCCATTTTCACAAGGAAGTAGCGCAGATGTTGGCCTTTCAGTGAACTTCCACAGACAAAACTCACCTGGTATGACCAAGCTCCCAGCCCAGACACCTGCAGCCACTGCAGCCCAGCACAGGATGCGTGTTGCATTCATGAGAAACCAGGCCTACCATGAGAGTCAACATCCCATGGGATTAGCCATATAAACACAGAGTTCAGTGGCTGCATACTTCAATGACTCTATTTTATACAGGGGGGGATGACTAGTATAGACCAGCTGGAACAGCTTTTCTTTCCCAACACAATGAAAAAGTGTTGCTGTTCACACCTCAGGAGCACGTCATCTCCCATGAATGAGCTTACAGCAGTGGATGAGAAATATGAATGAAGCTTGGAACAATAACAGGAAGGTATATAGCAGGGACGTCCAGCATGTCAGCCTTATTAAAGACATTTGACTAATATTTTCTTCCAGTCTGGTCCAGACCTCTGCTGTACTGACACTGAGATAGCTGCTTTATTTTTAGCCCAATCACACAACACTGTCCTTCAGGCTCAGCGGCGCAGCCATCCATGACACAGCAGCCGCTATGCTGTCCGCCCCACACGGAGAGAAGAGGGAAATGTTTTAGGACACACTTTCATACAGTGAAGACTACGGTGAATTTCATGTTGTACAGCGTATTCATACAAAGTTGAGTAAAGCTGATTGACCAGTTCGGATAAGTTGGTCATACATGTAGGCCAGTGTGGTCAGGTTTGCCATGCTGGTCAAGCAGTATGTGCATGTTGATCTTGCTAGTCAACCAGCTTGGTTTTGATGGCCACGCAGTTCAAACAGCATGGTCATGCTGGTCAATAAGCTTAGTCATATTAGTTGACTAGCTTGGTTGAGTTGGTCATGCTGATAGACCAGCTAAATCAGCTAATTCAAATGAAAACATGCCTCTTGCTGGTCAAGAGCTGGCCAGGGTGTGCATTTATTAGCTGGGTGGACTTTAATTATTGTAGAGTTTTCTACAGCCACACGAGTAACTACACATGATATAAGTTTCCACAAAAATATCAAGTTATCAAATTAAGTTGTAGCAGCCGACTATGACAGCACACTCATTTATTACAACACAAAGTTAGATTTTCCCATAGTTTTGATGGGCAGTGTATATTATAACATTAACAATGTCTCCACACTGTGTGGGGAGAAGACTTCACTAATGAATGTACCGGGTGATCACTCATGCATTCAATGTTCTCCACCTGCAGAGAAACAGGCCTGTAGGACCCTCAGAGGGCACGTCAGCCTACCACCTGCAGTCAGGGCTTTCTATTTGAGTCCAGTTCCCATGAAACAGTCTCTTTTCTCTTCTAGTCCCTTTTCTGCATTCCACCTCTTCCCATCAGAGGAAGTTCAGCTGTTCTCAAACAGCCCGGCCAATCGGCTGCTCTCATTTTTCTTTAGCACTCATGCAAACGTAATGAGCCTCTCGCTCTCTATTTTAAATGGACCTCTCTCAGTGTTAGATGGGACGGCACTCTCCTCCCGGCCTCCATTCACCAGCCTGGAGATGTTTACAGCTGACCCATTGCATATTACATTCCAACGGCAGCTCGAAAGCGTTGCGCTGTAATGAGCACAATAAAGGCAGAGAGAGATAGATAGAAATTGAGAATGGCCCATCAGCACCAGCAGAGCCACTCACTCTGGAGTGGAACCATTTGAGACACGAGGGGGAGAATGGAGTCCTGCAGAATGAAAAATGAACAAAGAAGAAAGAAAAGAATCAAATAAATAGTGATGAATTATTCAGCAAGTTTGGGAAAGTGAAAACTGTTGGTCTCCAGAGTCTGTTCTCCAGCTTATTGTGAGAATAGCAGGCAAATAAACGAGACTCGAGTGGTTAGCCTAAAAGCTGTGGATGAATATGAACTCGTTACTCTCCCCTTCAAAACCTACTTTTGCCTCTTCTATTTAAAAATAACATCTCAATGTTCTATTTTTGTTATTAATTCAATATCTATTTTTATTTTCTCAAACATCATTTGAAAACACCATATTCAGCTTATATCCGCATATCACTGCTGTATCCCCAATACAGTAAAAAAAAAAAAAAGCTCCTTATCTGGGCAGTGAGTGTTTATCTCCTCAGTAAAACACTTTAAAGAATAAATACTAATAACATTCCTACAGAAAGTTGTGATTTTCCATCACTGTGTTCATTAAAACTCCAAAGCTCTCCTCATGGGAGTTATTATTTATTTTTGATTATTTATAGTGATCATCCAACACCTTGTTTGGTAAATCAGAACTTAATGATGGTAAATCAGGTGAGCTGCTGCTGCTGCTGCTGCTGATGGAATTGAACACATCCACGCTGTGCTGGCTGGACTGGGGGGCGTCCAGGAGAAACCTGGAACCGAGCTCTGTTCTTTAGACTAGCTCACAAGATCTCACCTACTTTCTTCAAAATAGAAGATTCCTGTTCCTTTTTACTGGATTTATGTTTATCTGCATCTGTTCTAATAGGATCCATGTTTTTACAAGCAGAAACTCTCTTATTGTCGGGTGAAATGCTTTTAAATAATATGCAACAGTGCCCAAATCCTCTGCACAGTACTGTCATGGATTGTAGAGATTGTGTGCAGAAGAACTTTGCAGGAGATAGTCAAAAATAAATAAATAAATAACAGTAATAATAAAAAAATAACTTAACTTTTAAAGGAAGTCAATGCACACAGATATTTGCGGGGCATAAAATAGAGAAATCGATACGGTTTTAGTGTGACAACAACATGTAATTATTTATTTGGATGTCAACCCTTGCACATCATCTCCACAAGCCATGACTACTTAACTGCATGCAGGTGTGTATGACAGTCTCACAGAAAAAGTAGAAAGAGAGCAGAGGAAGAGGAAAAGGAGAGGGAGCGGGAGAGAGGGGGAGAGAGAGCATGCGCGAGAAAGAGAGAGAGAGAGAGAGAGAGAGATAGACAGCTTAATGCCAAAGTGCTTTCTCACAAGAACTCGTCTGTTAAAACGAAAGGCCTTTGATGGATGTTAATGTTTTTCAAGCCTGGCTAATTCCAGCACTCCGTCAACAAAAGGAGCCTGGACTGTGTCCAGTCCATTTGCAAAAGCAAATAAAAAAGTCTGACAAGGCCAATATTCTCTACTCAAACACACACACACACACACACACTCATGCACGCGTGTTCGTTCCCTTGCAGAGCGGTCTGATTCTCCATAAATAACCACAACCTGACTCCACTCCGAGGCACTGTTGTAGCGTTAGCGTCTCTGTTTTGACTCCGGCGCGCTGCGAGTTTTCACCACAGTGGGAGTCCAAATTCCCCAAAGTCATTATTGTCTCCTGCTAAGGTGCCCCGGCTCGCTATGATTTGTGGGTAATGAGCTGGCACCCAGGCCTAGGTTCAATTATTCTCACTGAGGGAGTGATTTCTCACTCGACAGAGCTGAGCACGGAGTGCACTCGCTAATTCCAATCAGGACTTAACACGCTCATAATCACCCGCCTGGAAAAATAAAGAGAGAGAGAGAAAGTGAGAGGGAGGGAGAGAGAGAACGGGAGGAAGAAAATAAAAATAAAAAAGATGGTAAATAAAGGGTGGAAATATGGGCATGGCTGACATGCTGTAGAAGAGAGCGTCAGGTTTAGAGCAGGTGAAGAGGCGTGTTGCCCAGTCGTTGGAGCGACAGCCTCAGATGATGCCATGCCTTGTGTCAAAAGCTGCCTTAATATCATTAGGCTTGATGCTGGATTCTGAGGTTTTGTTCAGATCCTGTGATTCTTCCTGAATGAATCAGCTATTTGTGTTTAAGAGTGACCCAAATCTGACAGTGTGAACACATCTCTGCCCTACACTGACCTGCATTTTATGAGATTAGCTGCTGAATAATAATACAGTACATATGCACACTGTTCAAAGACCTGAAGATGCTACTGCAGCGATATAGATGACAAATATGTGACACAAGCACATGAATAACGACACAGAAGAGGAAATAACAGGAGTTACAATAGATTAAAGACAGAGGGAGTTTCTGGGCATGACAACATCGATACGTTTTGAGGTTGGATTTGAACAGAGACTAAGTTTAACTGCTGAATTCGTTTTGGGATGGAGTTCTACAGCCATGTCCGAACGTCTAAAGAAGTTGCAGAAAAGGGTCTGAGCGTGTGTGTGTAGGTATGCAAGGTGGAAGAAGGTCCGTCTCCATCATCTCTGACTGCTGCAGCTCTGTTCTCCAGTTTCAGCAGTAGGCTGGGAGAGAGAGTTGGTGGGATTCTAGCTATCCTGGCAGGTGAATGAAAGAGGTTTTAACAAGGGAGCTGAAGTGTAAATCAAGTTAGAGTGGAGTAGAATCAACGATGACAGCCAGATCGGACCACAGGGGAGGGAGACGACATCATTAAGGGAGGTGGTTTTAGTAAGAGTTCATTTGGAAGTAATGGTAGAGACTTAACTAGCTGATTTAGAACCAGTCATAGCAATGACCACAGCAATGTGTATTATTATTGTTATCATTATTATTATTATTATTATTTAGTAATATTATTGTAGCCAAAAATAAGTGAATAAAGGATTCTGGGTTTATTTATTTATTTATTTATTCGAATTGTTTAATTAATTTCTTTACTCTTTGTCACCTAAACTTTGGATCCTATTGCGTATCCAGTCTACGACTAAAAACAGAATTTAAAAAGATCTGAATTGAAATCTTAATCTGAATCTAACTTTGAAAGAAGCCCTGGGTGTTCACAAAGTTTCAGAAAAGCTCCACTTCGCATTCAGGCCAACTATCAGCTTTTTGTGCCACTTCAACCCTGTAATGTGAACACAGCCAAAAGCCATGTTGCCGATGTGAGATTAGATGAGTCTGGCTCGGGTGCGGGGGTGATTAGGCTCAGATAAAGGCCTGGCTCTGCCATCGCTCTGAAGACTGGAGCGCAGGGAGACGAGGAGCTGCCAGAAAGGTAATCAAGCATGGAGTGATGAGGCAGAGAAACAAAGAGTCAGGGAGAGAAAAACACCCCAACAACATGTTTGCCAGATTAGCCCAGCACCGGTTAAGGGGGCAAACATTTAATTATCATAAAGTTGTGTGACCGTCCGCGCATGTGTGTGTTTGCTAGATGGTAATTGCCAGCTTGGGGCTGATATAAATAACGAAAGCCTGCTATTGAAACGGAAACAGTCTGTCCAAAAAATAATTGTCTCACTAAGCATCTGGATTTTTTTAAAAAGCCCAGTGCTCTAACCACAGAGCCACCACTGGACCAGTGACACAGCTAATGTACTAAAACTGTTTCAACTGTCTGGATCATGTTCAGAGGCTTTTATCTTTATTATATGATTTTACTCATCATTATCTCTCTTTTTATTTATGCCCCCAAATATTACATAGACATAGTCTTTCAATGTTAGACGTGACGGCAACTTTAGGAGAATAGAGGAGGCTAGATGGGTAGGTGAACCCAGAGGGTGCTACCCAGGTGCAAGGCTAAAAGCTAGGTAACTGCTCGCCGAGTCGAGCAGACGCTGAGAGGACCCACAAAGAACAGCAACACTATCCTGTCAAACTCATTAGAAAGGAATCTGTGTAAAACTACTGTGTGAAAATGTTTGTTACAAATAAAGAAAACTATAATAAAAACTTACGAAGAAATCCCACTGTTTGTGTGGGTGTTTCTTGGTAGAGCTTTGTATCTTTCTCTCTGCCTCACTCTGCCTCTCATGAAGCCATGGCTCACAGGAAAATTAAGCCTTGAGCAGAATCCACACCGGTCACTCATTCTGCTGTGCACAAGGAGATAAGAGCCAAAGCTCCATCCACTCCAGGAAAGAGGAAAGCAGAACAAAGTATCTAGCCCAAGCAGAGTCTGGAACGTGGATCTGGTTTCCAGGATGAGATAAAGATATAAGAAGCATTTTTTATTTTATTTAATTTTGTATTATTTTAATTGTGCTCCACGCTGGACACTTGCCAAGTTAAAGAACGACTGAGACAAACTACATTTAACAGTCTAATATGAACTCCAGTAGTGTGAATGGTCCACAGCAACCTGCTAGTGTAGAGAAGATAAAAATCCAGGGCCATGTAGGTCTCTGCATTAATTACTCAAAAATGATATATCTTTTAATGATTCATTTTTTTTAAATTACTTTCCAAAAATAGTGGCCAAAGGTACTGGGACACCTGCTCATTCATTACTCTTCTAATATCAAGTTTATTAAAAATAAAAGTTTATCCTGTTTTTGTTGGAACAACTGTCTCTATTGAGGATTTGATTGCATTTACAAACAAGTGCGTTATTGAGGTTGGATGATCACCAGGCCTGTCAACACCCAAACTCATCCCATCCAAAAGTACTGAATGTAGTAGTTCCACTGCTCCACAGCTCAATTCTGGGGTGGGGGCTCTATACCACTCTAGCCAACGCCTGGCATTAGGTATGGTGCCAATAGGTTCATCATCATCTGCTTCAGAGTGTGTCCTATTCCTTTGCCAGGACTTGTGCCAAGCTGTTGGACAGGCTGTGCAGACTTGAACTTAAAGTAGCTGAGCGCATTCATTAGAAGGGGTGTCCACGAACATTTGGACATACAGTGTCTCTCATGTTTATGAGGAAGTGCCTATACTGTCACTGTCTGAGTATAACCTTGTCTCTGCAAGGGAAGGGAAAGGGGAAATCTTGTTTGGCTGAGTACATACAAAAACAAGCACACACTCACTCAAGGCCACGAGCGCATAAAGGAAAAAGGCTGCTGCTGTGTCGGTGCAGAGCGAAGTGTGTAAGTGGCAGCAGGGTCAGTGAGCAGGGCCGTGGTGTGTTAGAGGTGTGGCAGCTTCAGTGGAGCAGAACAGCTCCAGCTCACTGAGTCCTCTCAGCTGGACAGGGCCGAACACTCCTGAGCAAAGACCATCTCTCTACACACAGATGTAGGGAGAGTGAGAGAAAGATGAAGAGAGAGACAGAGATGAAGAGAAGGAGAGAGAGAGAGACACACACATATACACACACCTGCAGCCTCTGGAACAGGACTGAGGGGAAACAGGTCTAACACACTCTAACACACCTGAGAGACAGGTGAAGTCCATTTGTGATGGAATCGCCACCACTGCAGCCAAAACAGAACTGAATACTAAATATGAATCAATAAATGTTGACCAGATACAATTACATTCAGCCCCACACGAGTAAACAGCTTCTACCTCTCATTTCCAGCTGCTACCAGAGCAAGAGCACAGAAAGCTAGAGAACAAGAGACAGAGCAAGAAAGAGAATGAGAGTGAGCGAGAGAGAGTGGGAGAGAGACATTATGTGCGACAGAATTTGAGTCAGATTGTAAGAGCTACAGAAAGTGAGAGTCACCATGTAACTGACAAAGTTTGAATGGGACAAAATGCGAGAGCGGCATAATGAGAGTCTGAATGTGAGTGAAAATGTGAGAGTGGAGGCTTTGAATGTGAAAGTCAGAATGTGAGAGCGAGAGAAAGTGAGAGCCAGAATGTAAGAGTCAGAATGTGGGAGCGACAGAATGTGAGAGCAACAGATTGCGAGAGGCAAAGAGAATAAAGGCGAAACATAGGAATGACAGTATATGACTAAGAATGTGACACAATGTGTGAAAGAGAGACAGACTTAGAAAGTAAGAGCACAGAATGTGAGAAAAAGACAAAATGGGAGTCAAAATGTAAAAGAGTGTAAAAAAATAAATAAATAAAAAATGTGAGCGTGATAGAAAGTGAGAGACAGCAACAGATTGTAAGACAAACAATGTGAGGGAAAAAATGTGAGAGTGACAGAAAGTAAGAGCATTAGGATGAGCAACAAAATGTGATCGCATGAGAGAGAGAGAGAGAGAGAGAGAGAGAGAGAGAGAGTGAGAGAGAGAGAGAGAGAGAGAGAGGTAGGTAGGTTATATGCTGGTATACGTAGCTGTTCTCAGTGTGTGTATGGGGGTTGGGATGGTGGGAATCTTCGCTGTGTACCTTCAAGAGAACAAAGTGCAGGCGTAGTTCATGTGATTGGTTTTCGGGGATGAATGGGGGAACAGTAGTGTGTGTGATGTTCAGGCCAGGTGTTTGCGAGCAGCCAAAACACAGCAGCTAGTTAATTAAAGCGGGCAAAGCTGGGCTGGAGCTCGGGCTGCTTTGTCTGTGCTGCTCTGGAGAAGCTTCTCTCTAGTGAGCTGCCATTTGCACTGTGAATAATCAGGGTGTGTGTGTGTGTGTGTGTGTGTTCATGCCAGAGGAAGCATTTCAATAGAGTAAATGGCTGAATGGGTTTTCTTCATTTTTTTTTTTCCATTCCACTTTGGATATGAACAGCATACACAGAGCAACACCTACTGGCCAGGTCTGCAGGACAAAGTGCATGTGTGTAGATGCAGCTGTGTATGGGTTACAGGGTGGAGTAAGGCAGAGCATAACTGCGAATAACACTTCAGATTTGGGTATGGTGAAGTAATCATACTGACATTTCTTTATTTATCTATTTATTGAATTATTTCAATTTCTCTGGTAACCGGATTGTTTGTATCGTGCACTAAATGTGTTTTAAAAAGTTATTTGAGGGATGCCTTAGAACAGAGGTTCCCAATCTTGGTCCTGGAGGACCCACTGTCCTGCACATTTTAGTGTCCGGTTCAATCTACGTTCTTGCCTGTACTTGTGTTCCTGTGGACTTGTAAAACGTCACCCGTTGCAGCCCAAGAACTGTTCCATTCAAACGTTCACATCCAGCCAGGTACAGTCCGAATGCCTGGATGTGTTCTTTCTATCAAGGATGCATCAAGCTGTGACTTGTATGGACTTGACGCAGCCAAACATCCCAGAATGCATTACGTACCACTCTGCTTTTCCAATTGCAAAATAACCGTATAGCGTCCACCCATCCTCGGGAGTATGTACTCACAAGTCGAACTTTCCAAGTCAGCACTCCCAAGTACACCAAGTCAACCTCCCAAGGTTTCTTCGTCCAGCTTTGAGGGACGCCTCTGGTTTGCTCACTTGGGGTCTTAGGTTTTCATGTCTTTTTGTGTTGTTGATTTATTGTCTTTTTACTAATTACTGATTGTGTAAAGCTGATTTGTGACAACACCAGAGGTAAAAAGTACTACACAAATAAATATGATTTGATTTGTTCCAAACACACCTGATCCAGATAACCAAATAATTAACTTATCAATTAGCAGATAAACCCTGCCTGGGTTATAGCAGGAAACCACTAAAATGTGCAGGCCAGGTGATCCTCCAGGACCAGAGTTGGGAACCACTGTCATATTAGAACCTCTCTGAGTGTGAAGAAACCTTGAAGGTTTCCCCTTCATTTGACAAAAGGGGTCATTAGCAATTTAAATGGTGAGCTTGAACTGTCTAGAAGTGGCATCACTCTTACTCAAAGAACATTCTGTAGCACCTTTATTTTCTATTGCTGGTTTGAAAAGTGAAAGTAAGTGTAATTGCTGTACAGAGAACACACCATTACACATTCTAATACACAATTACTAGAATTAATAGTAAATTACATAGATTAAAATTAACAGTAGAGGTCTCCTCAGACCCTACACAGATATACTAAATTATTCTACTATATTTAATAAAATCTTCTCTTTTGTGTGTTTATGATTTTATAATTTAAGAGTTTTGTTTTATTTGCATTTTATATTTCTCAGCAAATGTTGAAAATATAAAAAAAGAATCTGGGACAGTGATGCAGGGTACAATGGTTAGTGATGGAAGAAACATGAAAGAAAGATATCCAAATATGGCCCTTCATGTTTATGTAGAGAGAATGAAACTTTGGACCAAACACAGGATGAAAGTGCAAGAAAACAGTGGAATTTCCCAGGCCAAATCAGTTACACCAGTGTTCTTAGCCAGTTCCATTTAGTGGGCAACTACCAGCCTCCCAATAGCAACATGGCAGCCTGTGTATGTCCATCAACTATTCAATTCAAGTCAAGGGGTGTGAGGGTTTTTGGGTTTTTTTGGAAAGGGGAGGGGGGTCAATTTGCCTCTGTACGTTTCAGATCCACTGAGGTGGCGTACAAAACTATAACAATTATGCCACTGTCCAAATACTTATGGACAAGTCTGTAAGTACAGCAGAAACACATTCCAGGAAACAGAAAAAAGACATAGCCTATTCATTGACTGCACAGTTAGTACAACAAAATGCAACAGTGGAGGTGAGAGAGGGAGAGCGTAAGCGAGAGAGTAAGAGCGAGAGAGTAAGAGTGAGAGAGAGTAAGAGTGAGAGAGATGGTTGTGTTCTCTTATGTTTTGGTCTTATGGAGCTCATTCCACTTGATTGGGCAGTCTGAGCCTGCAGCGTGCCAATGGCCTTCTGCCTGTGTGGGCCAGACAGCAAGCCCACCTGCTGTCCACACAACCACCCCCCGCATGCATGCGTACACACACACACACACACACACACACACACACACACTTGTACAAATGCAGACAATCAAGCAGCCTTCAGCAGAACCAGAACACACTAATAGACAGTAACAGCCAAAGCTATCTGTGCAACACACAGCCTCCAACAGTCTTTAATCTCCATAAAACACTGGTGTTTCTGGCAGTGCCGGGCGGTACGGATAAAATTAAATATAACAACGTTTCCCAATTAGAACAGAGTATTGGATGATATTTACATTTGCATTAATAAAGCTAATGAGCTCCCTAACTTCCTTTACACTGGTTCTCCATGTTCAAAGAGCGTCTTACAAACCTGATAGCTTCTTTTGACTGAACAGTTATGTTTCTTGTATAATTATACCAAAGAGAGCTGTACATTTTATTTTACAAACAACTATTAATTAATTAATTTATTAATAAATGTATTTATTTGACAGCCTTAATGCCAGTATAGATGGCATGTGATATGATATTTTTTATTTGGATCATTCTTTATATTCTTTGATATTCTTTGATTCCCGGGCTCGGCAAGCTGCCACTGTTGGGCCCTTGAGCAAGACCCTTTACCCTCTCTGCTCCCCGGGCGCTGGAGTTGGCTGCCCACCGCTCTGGGTGTGTGTGTACTCACTGCCCCTAACACATGTGTGTGTGTGAGTGTTCACTACCAGATGGGTTAAATGCGGAGGACACATTTCGCTGTACAGTGTACAGTGACAAATACGTGCACCTTTACCTTTACCTTAACCTTAAATACTACTGAAAGGGTATTACCACCAAAAATATGCACCAAAATCACATTTAATTTACATATACATACATATATACATACATACATACATCCATGTCTATGCATTTTTTTTTGCATATTTCTGAACACCATACCCCCAATCCCCCATAACAGTCACTACAGCAACAGTTTGGAATTCTTTAAAGGTATAACACTTGTTTATGTTGTAGCCATGGAAACAAAGACTGGGAAGCATGTCAGGCATGAAAGAAGAGTGAGCTTTTTATGTCTGGAAAAGTGAGTAATTTATCATGCATTCCTCCTGATCATGGACTGGATTTATTCAGAATCATTGCCATTCATATTATTCCAGCAATATTATATATATATATATATATATATATATATATATATATATATATATATATAAAGAAATGATACATTTCCACATCATTTATACATATTTAATGTGATCCATGACCTAGGGATGGACGGTCATTACCAATACAAAGTTATTTATATGTATTTAAAGTGTGTGTCATATACTAGCTTATGGTCATTTCTTTTCTTGAAAAACTGTCGTGACGGTCGTGAAAGGTTTTTAGTTTCACCCTCAGTATCTTTTTAACTGTTTAGAAATACAAGTTAATTGAGGTCTAGAGAAGTTAAAGATGGAGAAGCAAGGGACCCTTTGGAATGACCTGGATTTCTGTACTATGCCACTTGGCAAATTAAAATAAAGTATTTTGATAATATATATATATATAAGGTCAGTATTGGCCAACATTAGGTCTTCACTTTAAAGCATGTAAACACTGTCTCGACATAACTAAAGCCAAATTAAGATAGTAAAGAGAGCCCCCACCTGAAGAATCACCCTAACACACTTGTACAGCGTATGTCAGCCATGCAACAGCATCCGTGAAGCAGAATGGGTTATGGGCCTCGCTCAAGGATCAAACGGTGGCAGCTTAGCAGCTGGGTATCAAACCCACAACCCTGTAATCAATAAACCAGTGCTCCAACTGAGCCACCACTGTCCATCATCCAGCACTTACTTCTACTTTGTCAGTCCTTTATTCCAGCGGTTTGACCCTTTTAGCCGTTGAAGAGAAAAAGAACATTCAGATTCTCTAAGTGACTCCACGACATCTGCCACCAGCATTACCTATGACATCTCTTGCTCTCTCTATCTCTCTCCGTTGCTCTCTCTCTTTTTCTTGCTCTCTCTCTTTCTGTCCCTGGAGGATTAAAATGAAGAAAGAAAGAAACTTTGGCTCATCTTTCATGCTTAGAGGACAAAGCCTGACTGCTGGCAGGCAACTCTTCTGTTTTCATCAGGACAATTAAGCGTTAGACAAGGCGCTCGATTCAGGAACAAAACCCAGGAGCATTCACCCTCTGTCTTTTCCCTTGCTCTTTTTTCCTGCTTTTAGATAAAAGCTGAAAAACAAATGACTGAGCATTTTCTCTGCTCAATGCTGCTAAAGCCAGTTGCTCGGCCGCCACAAAGACTGACAGCTTTGTCACTTCACAGACCTCGCAACCACCATTGCTCCGTTTCACTAAGATGTGTATAATGGATTTCTTACGCACTGACGTCAGTGTACATTAAAGTGGGCTGTTTAAAGAATGACCAACGCAGGTGTAGTTCATGATTGTAAGGAAAAAGAGCTTTTTAAACCATGCTATTTCAACTCAAGGTGAACTGGCTATTGGAGCACTTTCCTCAAGGCCAGAAATGAGCTGTTTAATACTGACTGCAAGCCCCCACACACTCATGAATACAAATATGCCACTATGGACCACATGGACATGAATTCTTTCTCCAACAATAAATAAATAACTAAAATAAATAAATAATACCCTCATATCTGCATATCTGTGTATAACACAAACACTACAGCCAACTTAGTTGATCCTTATTAGCATCACGGTTAGGATTCTGAGTAGAAGCTTTTTTTATGGTTAGGATATACACAGACCAGCCATAACATTAGCACCACTGAGAGGTGAAGTGAAAGACATTGATTAGCTTCCTCTACAGTGGCATCTGTCAAGCGAGAAGGTATATTAGCCAACAGTCAGTTCCTGAAGGTGTTAAAAGTAGGAAAAATAACAAAGCCTAAGAATATGAGACAAAAAGTGATGGTTAAATGACTGGATCAGAGCATCTTCAAAACATCAGGCATGTCTTCTGGGTTTCTGCCTGGTATGCAGTCTGGTCAGTACCTACCAAAAATGCTCTAAGAAAGGACAACAGATGAACTGGCGACAGGGTCATTTGCACCTAGGGCTCATTAATGTGATCCATGGAGGCCCCACCTCACAACTTACAGGACTCCAAGGATCTGCTACTAGCATATTGGTGCCAGACACCAGAGGTCTGGATCTACTCCCTACTCAGGATCCAGTCACAATTTCTGTATTTTATAAACAAGCCATCGGCCAAGAATTGCCATATATACACACTAAACCCTAGGTCTAATATTCAGTTTTAAGTCTTAATACATAAAACATTAGGACTTATTTGGTAACCACTTTGATTAGCACAATCTGTGACATGCCACAGGGTTCAGTTTTGGGGTGTATGAAGCTGATGCTAATTATCGCAGCAATAAAGCATGGCTAACACTGACTTTATCCATCAGTCCCCATTTGACTGCTGTGGAGATTTACTTAGAGAGTGTGTGTCTTAGCAACTTTTCTTAGCCCACCTGTGTGTGTGTGTGTGTGTGTGTGTGTGTGTGTGTGTGTGTGTGTGGCCCCAACCCTCCATGTTCAAGCGCCGAGTGGAGGAGACAGAATGGGCCCATCTCTAATTCACAACCACTGAAGGCTGATTAAAATTGGAGCAGAGTGTGACGCTTTAAAAGGTAGCGGATGTAAGCTGGACACAGTGACCTCCTCGTCACTCTGCTCCTCACTCAGCTCTGACGAGGAGTGAGAGTGTGTGTGTGTGTGTGTGTGTGTGTAAGAGAGAGAGAGAGAGAGAGAGAGAGAGAGAGAGAGAGAGAGAGAGAAAGGACTAACAGGCCTGATGAAAATACAGAATTCAGAAGATCAACTGTCTAATATGCTCTTGGACCTCTGAAGGTATCTTGTGGTCTGCAGCACCAAGACATTATCAGCAGATCCTAGAGGTCCTGCAAGTTGTAAGGTGGTGCTGCCATTGATTGGAGATCTAGCACATTCAACAGACGCTCGACTAGACTGCAATCTGGGGGAATTTGCAGGACATGCCAACACCTTGATTATCAAGTCTTCATCATTTCCCTCAAACCATGCATAAAAATAATGTGTGCAGTGTGGAAGGTCTGCGGAAAAAGGTCATTGCCATCAGGAAATAAGCACTGCCATGAAGCACAGAACATGGTCAGCTGTTACAGTGTTTAGATAGAGAGCACAAGTTCAAATGATGTTCAAATAAATGCCTTGATCCAGGGTTTCCCAGAGGAACATTCCTCCTGTAAACATAATTAAATATGACTATGAATTGTGCCAAAGTAGCCTTTCTGTCAGTTCAGAATAGACAGGACAGCCTTCACTACTCTTAATGAGCCTTAGGGGCCACTCCACAGGTACACAAGAAAGGCAGACAAGAGGGGAAAAGGTAAGGGTTGCCAATACTTTGCAAAGAGAAGTACAAGCAGGCAGGTAAATACAGTGTATATACAGTATATTCAGAGTACAATGAGACAAAGCTAACAGTTAATATTCCTGCGATTAAGCGTGGGAACTGTTCACCATTGGACAGCTGAGTACGGTTGGTGTGGTGCAATCTAAGGGGTGTTAATGGGGAAATGACATTATTACAGGTTGGCTGGGAGCAACTGGAAGCATGACAGCCAGGATGTTTGAATATTTTATAGTCAATATGGGTGGAGTACCAATTACTGCCTATAGACAGTAGTAGCTGGGAAAGCCGGGTAAATATCATAAATCATCATCTGCAGCTCCTCTTATGCTACACACCTGAGCTTTAAATGTGATGTGTGACATTTGATGTGGGTCTTGTGTGCATTTGAAATAGTCGGGGCAGATAAGGCTGAAGATTTAAGTGGGTCATGTTTTGAAACCGTGGTTTTTATTGTATTGTACACTGGGATTTTCATATTTGCCATATGTTTTGTACCCACCCAGGGAACGCAGATGGCATTTCTCACCTGAGATTAAAGTATTTTAGGAAAAAACAAACACGATAAGAATAAGGTTTTTACAAGATTGTGTTGCGGTGGGATACAGTGAATGTAGCAGATTGTGAGCTACTTGGCAATACTGAAAGGACAGCAGACTGAAAGGACAGTGAAGAAGGCACTGAAAGGTGTTTGAACATATCTAAAGGGTCTTCACTAGAAAGGAGAGGGTGTTATTGAAGGTCTATTACATAGTATGAGGAGGAAGGGGTATCTGTGTCTGATAATGTGGATGTGATCAGTGTCTCTGAGTGTGAAGCAGAGAATGACTTTCCCAACATTTTCCAAATATCTTTAATATCCTTCTCTCTCACACACACATACACACAGTCTGATCACAGCCATACTCAAACATATTAGAAAAATACAGGTGCAGAAAATCTCTTATTCAAACAGAAATCTATAAATCGGTCTCTCTCCATCTCTCTCTCTCACACACACACACAGGCCTAAACACCCCGCAGGTGTAAATGACCCAGATGCTTCACTGCTTGCTCTCCTCATACTCAACCTGTGTCCATTACACACTCATTACCCAGAGAGGCCTGAGGCACACATGTACACACACGCACGCGCACACACACACACACACACACACACACACACACACACACACACACACACGTTGCCTGCGCATATTCCACACATCACTGCATCATTGTTTAACAAATCTATTTGTCACACATCATTAATGATAAGTTCAGTCAAACCATCTGCAGAATAATCAAACACATCCATTCACTGCATTCCTCAATCACAGCTAAATCCGACCTGTCTCACTCTCTCACACACACACACACACACACACACACACACACACACACACACACACACACACACACACACTTCCCACGTTCATGAAATGTCATATGGCAATTTCTCAACTCACTGCAGTCTGATACAGGTGTTCAAATGCACACTGAGCTTGCATGATCTTCATTGAGAGACACTTCCATTAGAATCACAGTCACAGAGAGGTATAAAGGTATAAAGAGGTATAAAGTTTTTCAGCACTGTAGAGAAGTATTGCCAATGGAATAGGACTCTCTGGAGCAGATAAATATATAACTATTGGTACCATTGGTCCCATAAAGCCCCCCAGCCTTGAGCTGTTGAGCAGTGGAACTATTTATCTGGAATGGAGGTTTGTACTCCATCCAATACTTCTGAGATGTGTTGGGGATGAAGTGAGGTGGCAATCATCCAACATCCTGACCTCAGTAGTTGCTCTTGTCACAATCAAAACCTCACAGCACTACTCCAGAATCTAGCAGAAAGCCTTCTTTCCTGGATAGTAGAGTATTACTCCAAAAACTCGTTATAAAATTTTTAAATTAATTACCATATTTTTTAGAAGAAACAATGAATGTGCATACCCAATACTTTTGTCCACTTAGTATGTGTTAACGTGTGGAAAAGTGATTAGTCATCTTTACTCTGGTATACATAAATAAACTTCACAAAGCAGCAGTCAGGCTGGAACCCTCCTTAGAACTTCAGTGTGTACGGGTGGGGCTAACCTACTGTAGGCCAGCAGGTATATATATATATATATATATATATATATATATATATATATATATATATACACACACACACACATACACACACACACCTATACAAACAAACACACACGTGCATCTTAAACAAAAAGAGAATAAGTACTGTGGTCTGTCTGTCTGTGGACCACTGCCCCACAGTGAGGAAATGGCTCTGGTGTGGTATGACGCAGCCCTCTGAGTGTGTTTTGTGTCAGCTTGGCCGTGTGCAGCAGAATGTGAGCGGGGTGGTGGGTGGCAGCGTGGAGGGGGCTATAAATCTCACTGCCAGAATAATAACAACTCACACAACCAAATAATGAAACACTAGATAAACGCCTCATGATAAACAAAGAAAGGAGCTAATTGCTTTCATTCCACTTCAAAGGCCTTGTCTGTCTCGCATTATGTGCGCATGTGTGTGTGTGTGTGTGCGCGTGTGTGTGTGTGTAATCTAAGGCTCAGCTCATAGGCCTGTGACAGTGTGATGTTTTAATTAACCCACCAAGACATGCATATTTGTATTCTTTGTTCTGATGTCATTTAACCCTCCCATCAAGTTCTTCACAAGGAGAGAAAGAGAAAATAGCGAGAGCAAGTGAGAGCGAGAGGAAGAGCATGTGAGAATGCACAGGAGCGCGAGAGAATGAGTGAGAGCGTGAGAAAGACGAAGAGTTTACATCAAAACCAACGCTTCACTCTCCAAGGTGCTGAAGTGCTACAAATGGCTCTTGAGTAGGAACTTAGGTACCATGATTGACACTTTTTTTTCACCTTTTAAATGCTAAACAAACCATCTATTGATATAACAGCTTTCCAAACTTACCTATCTGTCATGGAAACATGGTTCTTTAGGAATCTAGAAGTGGCTCTTCTTTAGCATTGCTCAAAGAAACCATTTGAATCACCTTAATTTTGAGAATGTAGGTTTTGATAGGGCTCCCACAAACCTAAACCCTTCTACGAAGCTTTAATTAGAAATTCTGAATAAATATCTTCTCATCTGCAGCTTGAAACAGCGTGATGAAGAGTCTCCCACTTAAAACAGTAATTTTACAGTGTATGAAACGCTTACTAAAGGCAGTGAGAAGACAGAGCCATCGGCTTAATGAGGCAGCTTATTCAGAACCAATAAAACAGGCCAGCGCATTACGCCAATGGAATTAAGAGGCAATTAAAGGCCTGTGAGGAATCAGCAGAGGCACATCGAATAGAGGCTCGTCACTGAAGTGGGTAAGGGGGGCCGACTCTAAAATCAAACTGTAAAAAGATAATAGCAGATTAAACTGTAGATGAAATTAAAAACATAATCAGTCATAAACACGAGGAAAAGCAGAGAGGACGGCATCAGGGTATGCAAATCAGCCTCAGCCTGAATTTAAAGAGTGGCGCCATTTGCCTCAGTGAGGGGAGGGGGAGAGAGAGAGAGGCAAAAAATAAAGAGAGTGAGAGAGAGGTGAGGGAGAGGGGCGGGGCAAAAAAGAAACTGAGCGAGACAGATGAGGGCAAAGAAGAAAGCAAAAAAGAAAGGTAAAAATTAGAAAGTGGAAGCAGCAAGAGAGAGGGGCGAGGGAGATATAGAGAGGGTCAAAAAGAGAGAGAGAGAGAGAGAGGGGGCGACAGAGATGCAACAATGAAAAAGAAAAAGAAAGAGAGAGAGACCACAAGAGAGCAAGAGGGAGAGAGAGAGCATGCATGAGATACGCATAAGAGAGGGAGAGGGGCGAGAGAGATAGAAAGAGAGGGGGAAGGAAAGAGAAAGAGAGCAGGAGAGAGAGAGTAAGAAAGAGGGAGCGAGGGAGAGTGTGTGTGAGAGAGAGAGTGAGCGCTGGTGAAAGGGGGAGGATTTCAGGCTCAGCAGTAACACAGTATGGCTGAAATGAATTACACTGTCAAGTTGAGTCCAGGCTTTGACTGACTGATCCTCCAGCTCGAGCCACAAGCAGCAGCCCCCATCTCCAGCCACCCAGAGCCTTTTCCACGCAACAGAACCCCCCCTAATGATGATGCACGAGGCTGGAGGCCATGCTGTTGGATGGTGGGGGTCAAGGGGACTGAGTCTCTCACTGCACAAAACACAACTGGGATTTTACCAGTTGACAATAGGTCTGATTTTTGTCTCTGTTACTGTGGATCCTGAGGACATCAACATCTCTGATAACTATTAGATGAGATTCCAATTATTTAAGAAACTATACAAACTCTAGATCAATTGTGCAATTCAAATGTCATTTTTCTGTGCACATTTTAGCAAAATGGTAGGACCTCTGTTCAGCCATTTACTGATTTTATTATTGCCCCCAGATTCAAACACTCACAAGGTGGCAAGGTGGCAAAAGAACAGTGATTTTCTGGAGTCATGGCATTTCACCGTGCAGGAATA
The DNA here is from genome assembly GCF_030463535.1 of Salminus brasiliensis. Taxonomy (NCBI): domain Eukaryota; kingdom Metazoa; phylum Chordata; class Actinopteri; order Characiformes; family Bryconidae; genus Salminus; species Salminus brasiliensis. The sequence continues at coordinate 10,322,655 of NC_132882.1, read as the reverse complement.
CCTGCAAACAAGGAGCCGTTCTCCTAGGAGAAGGCTTTCAGTCATGTAGGTAATAAGTCGAAGCAGTCACATGAGAAATTAACCAATCACGGAACCTCACACACAGTGTCAGGAGCTGAGAGCTTCCACACCTGCAGAGGCACCGCACCAGAGCCAGCTTGAAGTGAACCCCAGACCATTTTCTAGTGCTCTAGACCACTCCCAGGCTCGAAAACAGCTTTCACTCCTAATCAAAACTCGCCCAACTCGCGAAACCTGGGTCCGGAAAACATCACTAGAAGTTGGTATTACCATGTTGGTAATAAAGATTTGTGAGAGTTAAGAAATTGGTGAAAAAAGTAAAGGTGACATCAGACCTTCAAAAGGTTCTTCAGACGCATACATTTCTATTACAAACATATAATATTCTTCATAGAACTGAAAGTGGTTCTTCTATGGAATCTTAAGAATCTCTATTTCTCAAAGCCTAGAACCACGTGGGAGGGATTTGTGGTTGTTTACCTATGGAACCTTAATTCAAGAACAATACACAATACAGATGTGAGGAAAAAAGGGAAGGCAGTGTTTTGAGGAAGGGAGGAGGGAGGGTTAGTGGAGGTGTGGGTTGAGTTGGAGGTTGGGGTGGGGTGTGAGAGGGTGAAAAGGATCCTGGCGGCTTGAGAAAATCGATTGTGAAAATTAATAAGTGAATTCCCTTCAGCGCGCTCGGTGCCTCCGACGACTCAATCTCCTCTTTCGCACCTCTCCTTTTTCATTCCGCTCTTTTTCAAACGCCGCCCACACACACCTCTAGACAGCTCCTCTGAAGGACTGGCGGGCCGAGAGAGAGCGTGCGAGTGTGTCGAGAGCGAGAAAGACGAACATTAGAGGAATTGAATGAGTCAAAAACCAGCCGAGTGTGGTGCTCGGCTCCAAGGTCAGACAAATTGTGGCCTATACTTCAGGAGTCTTGTCTCTGGATTTTTTTCCCCCGTTGTTCCCTGTCATTTTGTGTCGGTCATCTAAGCTCTACTGTCTCCTTGACTTCAAAGTGTTATCTTTGACTGGAATGTAACCGGAGCTTCACAGAACAAATCCTCAGTCAATGGAGACGCCACAGAACGCAAAAGCGGCCCTCCAGTCTGAAGTGTCGGCTGCGGACGTATGAGAGTGTGTTTGGAGAGTGTGACTGGTTGATCACGTTACCTGTTCCTGGCGTCCCAGCCAGCGGTCCACCATGGGGTGATTGGCACTGAGGGAAGAGCGGGCACTCTCTCTCGGGAACTGGTTGGCCCACGCTGCGGTGTCCCGGGGCAAACTGCGGTACAAGGCAGGTCCCTTCTCCTGCAGGAACATAATCACAAAAACAACAGCGTACATTAAACGTAACTTCCACAGTATTCCACCTGAACTTTGAACAGCCTTGCTAATACGGTAGCCGTACTCTACAAAACACACTATATGTCCATATTTTTGTGGACACCTCCTCTAATGAGTGCATTCATTAATTTTAAGTTGCACCCTTGGCTGACACAGATGTGCAAATGAGCATACACATGCAGCTTTTGTAATCCCTGCAGAGAAGTATTGCCCATAGATTGGGACTCTCTAGAGCATCACACGTAATGTCTGGCGTGGGCTAAAGGGGTATAAAGCCCCCCAGCACTGAGCTATGGAGCAGTGGAACCGAGATCTCTGGCATGATGTTTGTTGCTCCATCCAGTACTTTTGGGATGAGGCGGGGTGGTGATCATCTAACATCCTGACCTCACTAATGGTTTTGTTGCTGAATGCAATCAAATCCTCACAGCAATGCTCCATAATCTAGTAAAAAGCTGTCCCTGGACAGTAAAGACAGTTACTCCAACAAAAGCAGGACAGACTATTTTTTATACCCTTGATTTCAGAAGAAGCAATGAATAAGCAGGTGTCCCAATAATTCTGTCCATGTAGTGCATCATACATACTGTTCCTTGCATATTTCAGTTTACAGTGATTCTTTTAGTAAGGAGCTGCCATCCATTTTCACTACTAGGCTTCAATTCAGTGTCTGCAAGATGTGCTCATTTTGATTGTATCAACTTAAACTGTAAATGAACAACCACTACTCTCATTGGCTGTCTCTGGAAAGGGGCTGAACTAATGTTTTAAGTGTAATCATATCAAACAAGTGTAAACAAACATTTATTTAAAGGACTTGGACTGAAGCTAGACATTCGCTTCTGTACCAAACCACACTTAAGGCCCTTAATATTATTATTATCATACATATTAATGACGTCTTTCACACCAAGTCTGAAACTGGCAGACAGCAGACTGAGTAATTATTATTTTTTTTAATTAGAGCCTGCTCTATCGTCTGTGTTGTATGGATGTATTAAAATCAGGCTGACCAATCAGAGCTCTGTTGTCCCGGTTGCAGAGCAAACAAATGAGCAGGAGAACCAGGTGGCAGCAGAACAGTTCATCTGGTTCGTAGCAGAACATAAAAGCTTATATAATGAGCAGCAACAAGCTGACCATAAACACACAGAGTTTAAGTAAATATATGGTGGAGCAGAGCTGAAAGGCTGAATGGTGAGAAATTTACAGATACTTTACCAGTCTGTCTAGGTGCATTTTTGTCTGTTCACGTCCACAAAGAGCCTCGCTAAGGAGCACTCGTGTGGAATAGGGAAGTTAAAGAGAGCAGAAGTGGACAGGGAAGCAGAGCAAAAGAAAGAGTGCTAAATTGAGAGCTATGGAGTTTCTAGCTCCATTTACAGAATGCAGAAGGCAAAACACATATCGTATCTGGTGCTAAGATTCAACTACGCTAAGATTCAAATCACACTTTCCGTACTTGTGAATAGGCCTTTACGCTGTTCAGTTTGCATTAAAAGTATAAAAACCTCTATCAACAAGTTTAAAAGAATAAACACTGCGTACAGCAACGCCTCTCTGAACATCTGCTGAAATGACAGACAGTTGCCACACTCGGGCTGTTAGCAGAAATATTAAGAAAGGCAGGTTAAGGAAGCTTATTTTGGACCCTAGCCCAGCAATGACACATTCATTCCACTGAGGTCTCATTTCTTTCCACACTAATTAGAGGCTCCATTACAAGCTACTAATTCACACTGTGGCGAATGCCTGACTACAGTGTTACAACCGCATATTCAGGTTGAAGGTGAAATCCTACACCCTGCAGCACGGGAGCTGAGAATCTAATCTCCATTTGCGGCCTTTATAAAGCAAACAGACGCAAAGCAGGTTAGTTTCACACACCAGGGGTTCGGCCTAGAAAGGCCGCAGAGCAGAGCAGCTTGTGGCTGCAGATACCATCACACAGAAAACAAAAAAAGGCTCCAGTTATAGAATCAGCCAATCCATAGTGGATAACATACTATAACATAATTCCTGTTTCGAGTAAATCATATGATAATCTAGAAGGTGGAATTGCATGATGGATCAGGTGACGAGGAGCACATGCCACAGGTTAGGACCAAATAAGCTTGTTGAGTAAAGTATAGATAAGAAGGCAAAACTGTAGGAATCTGAATTAATTACATAGGTGGGAAAGCACTGAGAAAAAGGACAGTCGGAAGGAGGGAGTGGGGATTTCCAAACACAGTAAAGTCATCACAGAGAGTTTATAAAGCCAGCCTTATAAATCAAGACTTCCTGTAGGTGTCTCACAGGTGTTCCCACACTCACATGCAAAGGTTTGGGCTGCCCTGTTGAGTAATGAGTAATTTTATTAATTCTTCATTCTTTTGTTATTGGATTATTTTAGAATTACTAGACTTTAAGCTTAACTCATGGGTGTCTAGTGTTATTTATAGTGATCATGCAAAACCTGGTTTGGTAAATCAGTGCTTAATGATGGTAAATTGGGTGAGCTGGTGAGCTCACAAGATCTTCTTGTTAATTTTTACTGTATTTACATTAATATCTCCATCTGTTCTACAAGCAGAAGCACTTTTTAAGAGATAACTGTGTAAATGTCTAGCAACATAAGTAGAATTGCAAGCATGGTGGTGTTGTCTTCTTGTTGGATGCCTGGCAGACCTGTACACTGTACCTGTCCATGACAATTCCAAAAGATACCTTGTCGAATAAAGGTCATCTGTATTTTGAAACACAGCCCTTTTTCATACTCAAACTCAGGGCCTTACAAGGTTAAAATTACTGCTTATCTTCAGGTTTTGTGTTGCTCAAATACTCAAACAGCATTTTAAGTATTAGGACCTGCACATTCAAGAAACCTCAGTGTAAACAGCGTGTGACGTTCTCAGCATGGACAGTCAACATCTCGTTTACTTCTGAGTAACATACAATATTAAATATGATACATACATACATACATATTAAAATGATTTGTTTTGCAGCAAAAGGTTCCACACAGGGCTGGAAAAGGGTTCAAAGCACTCAAAATGAACCATCTACAAAAAACGTTTAGCATTCTCACCCAAGAATTCAACTGATAAAACTAAATTCGGTCAAAAGCGTTCCAATGTGCAGGTGTAATGTAGACACTGCTCCAGCTTGTGTTCTTACTTTCCTATTTAATTAACAGTAAATGCACAGGTAAGTGCATTTTCCCGGGGCCTACAAGTACAGATTGATAAAGCTATAGAGCCAAGAAACCAAGGCCATATTTATTCATGTGGTCACAAGCTTTTTGGAAGTAAAAAACACTAAAGATACCTTTTAAAACACAGAACACCCAGGTGTTTTCCCATACATAAAAATTACGAGATCTCAGGAATAAGTGTTTTTAAAGATAAACAAGAGGATAAACTGTGTTGGCAGAAGACTAATGTAGCCTGCTGTAAAATCTATTTTGGAAAACATTGAGATCATTGAACATTATAGACAATGTGTCATCGTGATCATACATTAAAAAAAAATTGTATCTCTATTTTTGATATTTTTCACTTTTTGATATAAGGTGAATCTGACAGTGGTTCCTTTCAATGTGTCAATTTGATGATAAATTGTTTTGAAATCATTCACATTCACTTTCTTTGCTTCTGTAAAATTGCCAATTTAAAGATATTCAAATCTGGACAGGCTAAACACACACAGCACAACACACACAGCTAGCTTACTGGCGGACATGAGCAAGTCAAGAATAGATTTCTTTTAGAGTACTCTAAAAGATACAGTATGTTATAAAATGTTCCTTTCTGAGAATAGATGAAGGTGATGAAGGTACTGTATATATCCAGAAATGTCCATAGAGGTTACAGTACATCACACAGGTACAGTAATAAAGCAGGGGGCTGTAGACTTTAAGAGTGTATTAAGACTGCCATACATTCTTGCTGCAAAGGGAATAGAAGGTCACAGTTTTATTCCATCAAAATATAACACAGCTCTGTCTAGCATCGCCGCAAAAATCCACCCAGGCGGTATTGTGGGACTATCTAACTACAAACAGACCTTCTGTTCACCTCAAGCCTTTGACACTTCACCCCAAAAGCAACAACAGAAGCAGAATAATAAAAGATCATCTGCTGCAAACTAAAAAAAGGTAAAAATAACAGCTTAATTCTTCAGCTCGAATGAGAGCATGCTGTTGGATTATAGAGGCCGTGACAAGCGGAGTGCTTTTAAACAGGATTACTAGCGAATGCTGCGAGACGTGCTAATCTCATCGCGGGCTGCCGTGTCACATTCGGAGCACACTATCCTCCGCCCTCACATACTCTCTTTCATTTGGACTGTCGCCATTTTCAATGCGCTGAAGAGTTGTCATCGCACAGAGTGGAGGGCCACTCTGAGAGAATAATTAGCCTCTTTTTTCACTGGTTGCCATGGGGTGGTTGGGGGTGGCGGTCAGGAGACGGAGAGAGAGAGAGGGAGCGTCTCTGTGATTCATTAGAAGCCAAAGGCACTGACCTCACTTCTGGGGCTAACAACAAAGAAAAACGTTAGCCCGACAAAGGAGTGCTCTACATTCCACACAGCACACACAATCATATTAGCTACCCCCATAAAGGAAAGGACAATAAGAGGGGTGGCACCATCATTTCCAAACCAATCAGCTTCTAAACCAGGCCTGTCTGCATGAGGAAAAGCTGTAGATATATGTGTTATATATATGGATATATATATATTATAGATATATGTGTGTATGTGCGTAATATTTATATATGTAATATTTTCAGACAATAAATTACATATCACACACACACACACACACAGCAAAAAACATAACTTCTGGCCCTGAAGTGTATCACAATTAAATGTTAAATAAAAGACCCCCATATACAATGTATGGATCCAAAAGGTGTGGATGTTTAACAAATGAAGTAAATAACCTATTCATTAAGGTTCCAAAAATGGGCATTTACTAAGCAATGGACCTCATTCGTTTGTTCCAATTCCATCTATTAATACATATCTGATACCTCTTATGAGATAGTGAAGAAGAAACGGTAACCTTACAGTATAAGAATAAAACCTTCTTAGCCTTCAATGAAGGATTTAATTTCAAGTCATTTTAGAGCATTTCTATTATAACGCAATGTAAAGAATAGCTGTCAGATTTACATTATTTCAGTGCCAATGACGATATGTCTCAGTCAGAACTTGGTTAACACCTGGATGGTTGTATAGTTGAACAACCCCAGTAGTTTCTGATTTTTGAACTATCCTGGTTTTGGGTTTTGAGGAGTCTAACCTTATGATCCTGGCTGTTGGTTCCACTGGCGCCGCTTGGTTTGACGAAGCCTGGAGTTGTAGACCAGCGGGACGGGTTCTTCCGAGAAGGCTCATTTGGTTGGAGTTGAGACTCGGTTAGGGCCACCAGAGCAGGATCACTGCTGCGCCTCACATGCAGGGGCATGTCTGAGAGAGGAAAAAACACATACAATAACAATAAAGAATTAGTTTTGACATAATCACAGCATGTGTGGTTACCTGCCTGGGTGTGTATATATATGTATCCACTAATAAACAGATAATCACTGATAGAACTTAATATGGCCATACCATTAGAGCTTCTTTGAGTTGAGCTGAGTTGAGACAGAGAGAGAAAGAGAGAGAGAGAGAGAGAGAGAGAGAGAGAGAGAGAGAGAGAGATAGAGAGCGAGAGAAGGAGACAGAGAAGATTAATACCATTCTTCTCCTGATATGTAGCTGTCTTGTGGCACAATAGGAGCCCTATTGAACAGAGTAGAGGAACACATCCACTACACAGCTGTGCTGATTTCACCCACAGCTCTTCAGCCCAGCTTCTTTGTTTCCCTGCAGATAGCCTATTACAGTCCTATATTCACACACAACAGCACACGGCAAAACAGTAGTACACTCCTGTCACACACACAAAGCTTGTCCCCCAACACTCAGCTGAACAGATCACAGCAAATAAGAGTGTTTAGCCAAGCTCTTTTGGACAAACAGACAGGACAGGAACATCCACCTTCGACTAAATGGGAGGACCAGTCTTAATATTCTCATTCTCATCCCTATCTTTCATACGCACCTGTCTGCTTCTTTAATTTACACCAAAGCTAAGTAATACTGTAATATGGTCTCCAATTAATAGTAAACTGCAGGTCTAATCAGCACATGACTTTTTTTTTTCCAAACAAACTCATCCACCCATCTTCTTATACACTTCTTCCTGGCTTGGGCCACAGTTGGTCCACAGACTACACGGAATCACAGCCCCTGGAGAGGGCATCAGTCCATCGCAGGTTACCACACACACCCATTTACTTACACTTAGGAGCAATTCAGCATAGCCAATTCGCCCATCATGTGTTTTTGGGAGGTGACCGGAGCACTCAGAGGAGACCCAAATTGAAACAGAGAGAGCAAACTAAACTCCTCATAGACAAAGACCAGAACAAGGATTGAACCCACAGCCCACATCCGCACTACTTGCTCCACCACTGCGCCACCAATTCCAACTGTATGATAATGCTAAATTAATAGATCCCACATGGGGTTTCCAACAGTAGGTTAGCTCTATACTAACGTATTTAGTCAGTATACCTTTTTTTTTGGTAGGGATATACCGATATAGGGTTACTGGGCCGTCAAAATAAGGTTTCTATAGGTTCTATGGTGAGCTTCTTGTCAAAAAGCATTGGTGCTTCTGATCTGAATTCTCAGTTCTGCCCTAAATGGTGTAAAATCATTGTGCTTAATGTAAATCATAGTATAGCATCTATATAGTTTCTTCTCCACACTCTGCACGCTGCTATGTGTATGTAACTTACGTATGTAAGAAACTGTAAGGTGACTGGAGCACCCAAGGGAGACGCACATGGACAGTTCACGTTTTTATTTCAAGCTTGAAGAAGCTGATACAGAGCTGCAACCACTGTTAACCATTTCTAATAACTGATTAAATCCTGGGAAGAGAAACACTCGTATTCACACTCAGTGACATTCCAATATAATGGGGGAAAGATGTGACCGTTTCTAAATGAAATGGTAGTTATTCAGTAGTACAAAGTGCATCTACTTTCCAAGAAATACTAAATGAGGGATCCACCACTTTTTTTCTGACTTTGTTGGACATTATTCCTAATTTTATACCAAGCAGACAACTTTCAGTCTGAAATGTCTGAATGAAATGTCTGAATGAAATTATTTAGCTAAGCAACATTGGCAACATTGTTAAATTTGATAGAATATACAACTGGATTTAACAGTTTAACAGTAGAGTATAAACTACACTGAAATTACACAAACTCAACATCGGCACAGGAGATCAACTGCACATGTTGGCTAAGGCAAGTTTCCGTCCTATTTAAAAGGTATCATTAGTTAATACCTCAGTCACACCATTCTTCAGAGCAAGAGCTGAGGCTGTCTTGCTACCCAAAATCAGAGCCTGTTTTCACAGAAGACTGACTAAAGCTCTACACACAAAGACCTACACTTATATTCTGAGACTGACTCAAAATGCTGGCCAAGATTACATAACCGCTTGCCTTTAACACTTAAGGTTGAGTCCATTGGCTGTTCTCAGCCAGGAGCATAAGGCACCGTGAACGCGTGTGAAGGCCCTCAGAGGCCATATGGATCTTGTTTATGACTAGTTTCATAAACCCCCACACGGCACACCCACAAATTATGCAAATATCACAGCAACCACCTGCCATCTTTCAACACTTACACCACTTAGCATATGTGCACGTTCCTGATTCCATCTGAGCTCAGAGCGCAGAGAGCAGCCACACCATACATAGGCATGATGCTCATATCCTTTACTGCTGTACTGACCCCATACGAGAGTCTTCTGAACACTAAGCTGACTAAGTGTGTGTGTGTGTGTGTGTGTGTGTGTGTGTGTGTGTGTGTGTAGCCCCGAAGCTGCCTAAAAAGTCACCACACCTGCACCATTAGACTAAAATTACTTCCAGAACTCAATAACGATCTTAAACACACTTTCCTCCTGCCAGTGATTAGTTCACGTCTAGTGCATGGCTCTGGTGACACCAGGCCTCAGAGGAATCTGAATTGTATAACTGTATCCCACAGGCTGGACTGGACTAAGTAATTAGGCTGCGAGGCCGAGTCGAAATGGCTCAACCCAAACACAGAGGGGAAAGGAAAAAAAGATCAAATTACAACTGCGTACACTGACCTCAGTAAATGTCATTATAAACCTGCTAATGCCAGACACATAATAATGAGGACTGGCATGCCCTGTACGTGAAACTGTAGATAATGGATTTGGTAACTAATGCGGCTCTGATGTGGGTTTTGGAGAACTGAAAATGGGGAAAGCAGACTCCACTGAGCGCTATAGTGAGTCAACAGCTGGACCGGTCAGGGTTGTGTCCACCAAACGTCAAACCTCTGTCTCTCTCTCATATATACACACATACACACACACACATACACACACACACATATGTATATATATATATAGTACACACATACACACACACACACACATACATATATATATATATATATATATATTAATATATATTACACACATACACACACACACACACACACATATATATATATATATATATATATATATATATATATATATATATATATATTACACACACACACACACACACACATATATACACATATACATCTATTTTGTTCCTCTCTGGACTGATACGCTACAATTGCAACAAGTACTTACAGTAGAAACAGGTAGGAAAGTGTCACGGTGTATAACCTGATTCATTTTCATGCAAAATATGGCAATGTTGCTCTTCTACATTAGTCAGTCTACATGCTTCTTTCACTTTCAATGCCAATTTCCGTTTCCCTACTGTAGGGGGAGCAAGAATTTCAATTCTCACATAATGCTGCTTGAATTTGTCCAATGGAATGTTGATGCATGCATGATGCGTGGTGTTTTCCACTATGTTAAAAATATATACTTCAATATATATACACTATACACCAACTAACAGGGGTACAGCAAAAATGTAGACCGCCTAGGCGCCCCTAAGGTGTAGCGGTTTGAGAACCACTTCCCTGGAGTACCTTACATGCATCATTGACTGCAAGAGCAAATATGGGGTGCCAAGAAATAGATGGTAATTATTGGCTGTAGTTTCAATGCACTGAACAAGTTAGTTAGTTAGTTAAAAGTAGTTAGTTAGGTCGAATGCTTATGAATAAAATATATGACATGAGTCACACAAATAGTGACTGGTTTATTCTTTTGCCAAAAATCATATTAATATAACCCATTTTACATTGTATGGGTTTGATAGCATATATATTCTCCCCCACTTACATATTCAGGGGCCCAGAAGATTCCCAAGGAAACCCTTAAATGTTCAGCAGATGTGCAGGAATCAGCTATGGATGAGAACTGAAAGAGATGCAGAGGGAGACACTCCTTCTTCCTCCTCGTCTTCCCTCTTTTTTTATCTCTCCAGGCCAGAAATAAGCAAACGTGCAGTTTATGGTGCTTCCACTACAGCTACCTTTGAACATTCAGTGAGAACAGGTGGCCATTCAGCTGGAGCACGCACTCACACTCTCACTGACTTTTGTTTAGAATCTCGTTTTTAAAGCAGATCAAAGTTCCTGAAGACGATCAAACCGCACACGTTCAACTGCAACATGTGGCATGAGTTGAGACTACTGCTGAGCATGTGTCCTCGTTCTGAGGGTTATCAAAAAGTAAAAAAAAAAAGTTTTGTCTGGGTCTATTTTGACTCCTTTGGTCATGGCATAACTCATTTTGGGACACTTGATACAAGTGGGGTTTTCCAGCACAATCATGGTATTAACTCCCATGTCAAATGGTCAGTTCCAGCAAAAATATGGCTGCTGGGTCAGTCAAAAAAAAAACCCAGCCGTAATGAGATTCTTCTGCTGCCTTGTGAAATACGCCAAGCATGAATGCAGGGACTTTCTCACAGACACTAATAAGCAAAAAGGGTCCAAAACGAAACACTAGAAACAATATTTGAAATGTGAACTTGACAGAGTTCGCTAGAACACTTGTGTGTCATTGTGGTCATATCAGAACCTCATAACTCATTTTTATCTTCTGTTCTGTTTTGTTTTATTGTTTTTGCAGCATTTAAAAGAGCCAGTTGTCCCTTTAAGAGGCAAGCAATATCAGGGAGAAGTCCAAAATTTAATTCTTTAAACCGTTGCTATCACACCAAAAAATTCAACTTCACAAGAGCAGGAAAAAACCTTCTTAACTTTCAATGGAAGTCAATGTTTTTTTGCTTTAAATCTGACACTCCCTTTAGAAGGGATGGGCCAATAGAAACACTGCAAAATGATTTCTATTGGCCCATCCATTCTGAAAGTAGTGTCAGATTTAAATTAGGTCAAAAAATGAAAAATGACAAAGGAAGATACATGATTATTGGGTGACCGTGATTAAATCTCCCAAAGGATATTATTTTAACAATTTCTCAATTTTTTTAAACATTTGTTTTGCACACAGACACTGTACAGACTCAATTATGATAACTGGACTATATACGAGTCTAAACAGAGGACACACACATGAACCCCAAATCCCCAACCCCCTCTCACTAGCTCTCTCCATCTCACTCTCGCTCCCTCATATAGGCTCCTAATGTGTGATCGGATTAGCTTTCCTTCGCTCCGAAATTGGCTTCTCCTGCGTTTAATAACCTGGACGACCACTTAAAGCTCCTGGCCCATCGATCTCAGGTGTGTTGGGGGACAGCCAGGGCCCCTAACGAGATGGAAGGGCAATTTTGCCCCCAGCGTGGGGGCTTAGGAAGTCTTCCCACCCCCCCACCCCCCCATACACCAGAGACAGGGTTCAACACACAGGAGAGCACCTCTCACAAAGCTCATATTTACATCACTAATCTACTGCCTCTGGCTCCAAGTGTGTGTGTGAGGGTGTGTGTGAGTTAGGGATTGGTGGGGGGATTAATCTGTAATTAACAGAAAGCACACAGATGTCTAGGAAAGATACATAGAAAAACTTCAAACTCCATTAGTTTCCGTTACGTAAAACAGATCCTGATGTAACCTTTCTTGAATGGAGAGCAGAAAGAAGAAGAGTCAAAACAAGACGATCCATATATGTAGCTTTATCTCCTGAACACTTCACAAAATAGACTTGATCAATTAATTGACTGGCTGACTGATTGATAGATTTTTAATGCAGAAAGGTTTACACCACAGCCTATGAGTGGGTTCTAGCACAAGGCAGGACACACAAACATAGCAGAAAAAACAATCCTCATTAGAGCTGAGCATGGTACTTATGCATGTCTGTTCACTATGAGCACTGCCATATACTGTCCAGTATTACACTGTGCACCACTTTACACTTTGCAATATTACACTGTGTGCAACTTACACTGTATACTGTTGGATTATGTCTACTGCCTTACAATGTCCAGAATATAGCACTGTGTATTGTAAGCTTCATATACTGTAGAACTTTAGAACTGTCCAGCATTGCACTATGTATACTGTCTCACACTGTCCAGTATTGTACTATACTATTTCATACTGTCCAGCATCGCACTAGGTATATTGTCTCATACTGTCCAGTATCATACTATACTGTCCAATATTGTGCAATGCCACCTCATACTGTCCAGTATTGTACTATACTGTCCAGTATTGTGCTATACCACCCTCATACTGTCCAGTATTGTACTATGTGTACTGCCTAATACTGTCCAGTGTGGCACTGTGTACTGCCTCGTACTGCCCAGTATTGCACTATGAATGTCTAATGCTCTCCAGTCTTGTACTATGTATACTATCTCATGTTGCCTATTACAGCACTTTGTGTACTACCTCATACTGCCCAGTATAGCACTATGCGTACTGCCTCATACTGCCCAGTCATGCACTCTGCGTACTGCCTCATACTTCCCAGTATAGCACTGTGCATACTGCTCCATACTGCCCAGTATAGCACTGTGCATACTGCTCCACACTGCCCAGTATAGCACTGTGCATACTGCTCCATACTGCCCAGTATAGCACTGTGCATACTGCTCCATACTGCCCAGTAAAGCACTGTGCATACTGCTCCATACTGCCCAGTCATGCACTCTGCCTCATACTGCCTCATACTGACCAGTATAGCACTGTGCAGCATTGTACTGTGTATACCAGCTTACTTTGTTCAGTATAGTAATCTGTACTACTTTGCAAAATCCAGTTCTGCACTAAGTGCACTGTGCCACACATGTCATCAGTGAGAACGCTATTTACACAACAATAATTAATATTCATAAGTAATTTAAATACAGCACATTTTCAACCCATGTTGCATAAGCTGCCTGTCAACAATCCAATGACAGAAGGCTCCAAAGTCTGTAATAGGCTCCTGCTGCTAAGATTTGGTTTTATCTGCATTTCCTATTAATCTCTGGACTATAAATGAACTCTGAATGTCATTATGGTAAAACTTTCCATCAGGCTGAACAGACACTAACAGCACACAGCCTTCGCCTGCCTTCTCCAGCACAGGTCACTCTAATACATTACCTACTGCCTCCAATCATTTAAATTGGCCAAGTGTCCATTTTGTCCTTGTGGCCAGTTACCTGCCAGAGGAAAGTGTCCCTGACTGTCTGCCAGCGGACCCTAAGGCAGCAGAATACAGATCAGGTTCGTCGAGCAGACGTGGACGAAAGTGATGAGTGGCACGGAAGCCAGCACGCTAATTCCATTTCACTCCATCACTCGCTTCTCTCTCGTTCCCTTTCTTCCTCTCTCGCGCCCCTCTTTCTTTATGCAAATAGGATGATTGGCTAAATCGGGTGCAATTTTATGGATTTTATGGATTCCGTACAATATCAGGAACATGACCTTGGTATTCTGATGGAAAAGAGTATTATGTGCTTCTTTTGGACCTGGTGAAGGCCTGGAAATTCGGAAGGCCGGAGGCCCTAATTGAAGTCGTTTGAATGAATAAAATATGAAATAATGTCCTTTTTCTTAAAGAGCTAAGTGTCAGTGCTGTGTCCATACTGATGTCTCTGGAGATTAAGGGAGGGGACCTCTTCAAAACCAAAGCCCAACCCGCATTTGCATTCGCCTCAAAAGGACAAAAGGTCCACCAAAGAGGAGTCGGTGGAACTTTTAAGTGTTGGGCAGTTGCATTCCACACAGGGGAGAGGAATGAAGAAGCGTCCAATAAAAGCAAAAGAATGGCCTGGTGCTGGCTGGATGGAAAAGGGAGTGGACAGAGGGGAGTTAATCAACACAGATAAATTTAGCAATGGTAGTGGATTAGCTGGAGCTGGAATGAGTCTATCACCATTACCGACAGCGGTCAACAAGAGTAGGGGTCATCTATTTCAGTCCTGGCGGGCAGGGAAATCTTGGGGCCCTAGGAGCAGAAATGATGACAACAGGCAAATTCAAAGAGGCTCATCTAAACATTATGAATATACTGTAATTACTATAGTGTCACTTCCAACTCCACTACTAAGTCAAACTCTACTTAAATATGGTCATGTGGTTAACAGTGGTCCAATAGTGGTCCTTTTCAACTGATGGATTGGGTAGTGCCTGATCAGTTATGCATAGAAATAAGATTTGATTGGTTTGCCCAGTATACTGAAATTAGCCAGTTCAGGCTGAGGCCTGTCTGCATGAGCACTGAAAGGCAATGAGATAAAGAAAGAGAGGGGGAGAAAGAGAGAGAGAGAGAGAGCAATTGAGAGAGACCCCTAGAGAGCAAGAGGTTCAAAAATAGACATGTGAGAAGGAGATGGAGAGAGTGAAAGAAAATGTGGGAAAGAGGGAGAAGGGGCAAAAAACAGGATGTGAGAGAAAGCGCGAGACAGAGTGAGAGACAGTATGAAAAGTGAGAGAGCGGGAGAGAGAGAGGGTGAGAGAGAAAACACAAGACACAGAGAGAACGAGGATGACACTTAGTCCACTGGACCATGCATGGGCTGGAACTGCTGTGAAAGGCTGCTAAAGCATCTTCCCTCAGCCAGACAGGCAGCAGGATGTAGTCTGTCCACTTTGCAACTAGCTATTAGGCTTCTCTCCCTGTTTAAACACACTGCTCAGGGAAACCACACCTCTCCACACATACCATGGCAAACACTTACCATGCACACTATATAGCTGTCAATATTAAGACTGCCCATCAAACATCTGAAGGCTTGTAGCTTTATGTCCTCGTTTCCCCATTTTTGCATTTTGGCCTAATTTCTACATAACTAAAGGACCACATTGTCCATGCTTTTCTACAGTCATTGGTCAGACGCGTCTGGGCCAGGAGCAAGAAAGTAAATACAGGAAGAAGGTCCTGTGTTTCAGACTAGTGTGTATTTCTGTGAAGTTTAACATGGAGCAGCAGAGATGGTACTTTTCATAGCTATAGCATTTATCTGGTTAATATACCAGGATAAACTACAGCTAAGCTCCAGCTTGCGGAGAGTTAAGATCGAATGTGCACCTGATAGTTGGGTCAGATGGAGGTCAGATCACATTCTCCCCAGTAACAAACCAGCTCCAGAGTTCATTTGGGAGCAGACCAAGACCACTTCCTCTCAAGGTTTTTGATAAAGTTGTTTTGGATCGCATCCCAGTGTGATTATCATATTCACACTTGCCCAATCGACTCACACCAAGGGTGAAAGTGAATTGAACTAAAAGTGTGGGTGGAAAGTCAAGTCAAGTCAGATTTATTTGTATAGCTTTTTACAACTGTTGTCATCACAGCTTTACATAATTAGTAATTAATAAAACACAGTGACAAAAAAGAAAGAATTAACGTAAGACATGAAGGCATGAAAAGTGTAAAAACACCCTTCTATAAACGCATATTAATGTAGCATATTAAATAGAATGCTGCTGAGATCTAACCGTTTCACCGTTCATCAGCAATGAATGCAGAACAACTGACAAAAGCCCTATCTTGTGAATAAGGTCACAGCCCATGCATTTCGTCCCTTTATCGTTACAACAGTATTCAAACCTTTCAGGTGTTTAAACTGCCTTTTTATTGAAACTGTTTATTTAAATGTGCTTTTAAATATAGTGTGGAAAATGAAACCACAAAAACTGAATTCCAACAAAATATGTTTTTCATTCGAGTACTGAACTAGCAAATGAATCACAGAGTGTGGGGTCAGCCATGCTATGGCATACCTCAACAGCAGCAGCTTAGCAGACAGTGAACCCACAACCCTGTGTTTAACAACCCAGTGCTCTAACCACTGAGTCACCACTGCCAATGCCCCATGTGGTGGCTCAGTTCCTCAGTTGTTTATTGTATCAAAGCACAATTCATTTTCTGAAACATCGAAAATGAATAACTTCTGACAAGCTTTGTAAATCGGCGAGTATAAGCTTAATGCAATGTAAAGCTAAACTCCAGCCAAGGTCATCTCTCCCTCATACAGCACAGAACAAACCAGCCTGTTTGACTAAATAGCTCTGTGCTCTTTGGCAGCCTTCCTGCACAAAGCGGTTCAGAGGAGAGAGTGTGGTGGTGGGGGGGGGGGTATAGACTGCAGAAATCGATTAGGATTGTCTGCAGAAATGACTGCTCACAAAAATGAGATGTGAGACACATCAAGTAAAACTGTGACTTAGGTGCAAGGACAGAGTGATGGACAGATGCATCAAGTATCAGTATAAACTGTATAAGGGAGCACAGTGATGCAGATGCAGTGATGGGACGAGAGAAAGAGAGAGAGAGTGAAAAAGAGAGAGAAGGAAAAACATTTTTGAGTGTTTCTCCAAAATGAAATCTGATGCTTCTGGGTGGCTGTTTCCCCACACAGCAGGGATGAAACAGGCTGATACAGAGGGGAGGGCAATTAACACAACACACAGGAAGGCCACCCCAGCATCCAGAGCAGGCCAGAGAACACACTCCTACTGCTTACTCCCTAAAGGAGTCCTAATCAGCTAACTAAACAACTCTACACAGCTCCACTGCTCACTACACTCCTAATGTAAATACCATAGAGCGGTTCTGCCTGCAGCAGAGGGACCATGCTGCTTCAGCAACGTAAAAATAGCAGTTATAAATCAAGGCCCCGCTGTCAATCACAATCAGCAATGTCACCACATTTCAAAAATAGTGGTCTAGATCCGGCCCAGGAGTCACATGACTGGAACGTGTCATGGAAGTGAACACAGCATGAAGTGATGTGGAAAGTACTTTTCTAAAGTACTTTCCACATCACTAAAAAAATAAAATCTATATATACAAATATAGAGATTTTAGTTTTCTTTTCTTTTCTCTAAAGTCAACATAAAAACTGAACTTTGGGAATAATGCCAATTTATTTATCCTCTTTTTTATCCTTAAAAACATTGCTTCCTGAGATCTAATCAGGAATCAAGGGGTTTGAACTCCTTTTAGGCCAAAGTTCAAGTTAAAGTTTTAAGATGTTCAAAACTTAAATAACTACAATGACAAATCACTATCTGTTGTTTTCTTCGGCCTGCAAAAATGTACCCTTAAAAAGGCTTCTTAACCCCCTCCTCCACCCTATATATACACCCTCCGTTCTCACTGAGTTTGCCTTCCCATTCCAGCTCCACATGCATGCTCCATTCTAGCCAATTAAGTTAAAGAACCCATTTTCAGTACTATAGTACTTTTCAGAAACCTCCTAGCTCAGACACATGCAATGGCAGAACCCTAACCTGGAAAACAGAACTTGTATTGTCAAATGTCTTGTATTGTGCAAACCACATATGATGTGCCATCAGATTGTTTTATGTGCAGCTATCACTATTACACACGCACAGGAACATGTATCTATTTAGTATTTCCTCAAGCCTTGTTAAGCTTTTGTACTGTAAAATAAAGGTCTCAGTATGTACGAAGGCCACTCAGACAGAGGTCTAATTTACTAAATTAATAAATCATTGTATATATAGCTGCAATAGCAGCACATTTAAAATAATGTATGCATACATACCATGGATAGTCATGAAGAGGAAGATAAGCAACCGAGAGAATGGGGGATAAGCGGATGTAGAGGACAACAGAGAATTAAAGAAAGCTTGTGGAACATATGAAGCTGATTATCCACAGCCAGTGAGGTGAAGTCTAACTAAAAGAAAGCATACTTATTTTAAACGGGTCGTTTTATTTGCTTTGATGACCGGACATTGCAGTCCAGGGTGGGAGAAGACTCCAATCTGTTCTGCAGCGGGATTCCACCCTGAGAGCTTTCATGTGTGATCAAACTAGAAAGAAAGTGCTCTGCTTGAGAGGCACAAAGAGGCATCTGTGAGCCAAAGGAAGGGCCTTGGCAGCCACTGAAACAACCCCATGCTGAGGCGTCCGGCTCCGCAGGGTCTGGGTGTGAACGCCAGGCCAGCACCGCTGCGTGTCAGGGGGAACCAGACCAAGCCAAAGAGGGCCAGCCAGGTCAAAGAAAGAAAGCGGTGCTATTGAGACACCATCCGGACAGTGTAGAGCTCCACCATAATATAGAATTCCATCACTGTGATGTCAATTCAGGACATAGAGGCCAATACGTGATGCCACATGGGTCCAGAATTCTTACTGTGAGGTCACTAGGTTCCAGAATTCACATTGTGATGTAACCAGGGTCCAGGACTCAGGGTTCGGAACTTCCATTACTGTGATGTTGGTGGGTTATACACCTCATGGTGTGATGTCACGGAGGTCGAGGGTTTTGTATGGTGATGGCACTTGATTCCAGAATTCACATTGTGATGTCACCAGGTTACAGACTCTTCACTGTGATGCAGAAGAGATCAGAACATCCACCACTGTGATGTCTACAGGTTCTAGCATGACCTCATGCTGTGACGTCATCAGGTTCTACAAGCCTTGATATGATTCCACAGGGGTCAAGAATTCTAACTGTGATGTCACAGGATGTCAGAATCCATACTGTGAAGTGATCAGGGTTCAGAATCTCCACAGTGATGCAATTCCCCCACCATTGTGATGTCAATGGGTTCTAAAACTCGTGCTGAAGTATGCCACAGGGGCCCAAAATTCCTACTGTAATGTTACCAGATGCCAGTATTTCCACTGTGATGTCATCAGGGTCCAAAATGTCCAGTCATGCAGTACAATTCCAGATCTCCCACCACAGTAATGTCATCAGGTTTTAGAACATACTGTGGTGTCTCCAAGAACCAATCTGTGCTAGCTCATCAAAATAATCACGGTTGTCATGGCGCAATTCATTTCCTACGGGTGCTGTTGTGATTTAGAGAAGGTTCAAGCAAAAATAATTAATTTAGTCAGTGGTATGTACAATGTATTTCCTCTCCTAATTAAGTTAGAATAATTTACCTACATTAAATATATGGTAAAAATATAACCTGAAAGGAACCTGAAAATCTAATCAACATAAAACCTAGAATGTCTGCATGGTCATTTTAATCAATGCAGAGCATTTTAATCAATGAAGTTAAATGATCTCTAAAAGCTACGTGAGTAAGCAGAGCAACTGTGATTTCAAAGACATTGTGGCGATGAAGGAACACAAGCAGCCCGACTTGTTAAAGCCATGGACACGGTCAGATAAATTAGCCTTCAGCTTCTGAATGGAACCCAGTCCTTTAGCGAGGAGCTGGCCCATCAAGCCAAGTACTAAAATAATAACATGGAAAGATGGCGAGGAAAATGTTCTCAAGATCAAAGACATAATCCTGAAGCCAAAAAAGCACTTGCCTTAATTACTTGTAAGCCATGTTTTCTTTCTTTTCTTTTTTTCCGCCCCTTTAAGAAAGGTTTGGGCAATCTATAATTATCTAGGCCCAGACCCCAGACATGTCCAGTCTGGGTAATGTAATAAAATGGGTGGGTCAAAGAAGCCGGACCAAAAAACAGCACTCATGTAATGTCAGGTCAACATACAGTACCAGCTCCAAGCTAATTCCAGCAATTCAGGAATTCTTTCCCATATTTATGCCTTGCTCAGCCCTTCCTGTCCTTGGAGCCTTACTCAAGAAAGAGGAGTTTATGAAAAATGCAATGCTCCAATTAGTAGAAGGCAATTCACAGCACAATCTGAACTGCTAAAAGCACCAGAGGCCACACTCAGTACTGGGGATTTACAGTGCAAAAATCCAAGTGTGTATTCACTTTTGTTGCAGCCCCCTCCTTTCCTCACAGCAGCAAAGCTTGGTGCACTGTTTCAATAAAAATACATACATACATACAAAGCACCTGATTTTGAGCCACTGAAACAAGGAAATCTGAATTACTTAGAATGCAAAACATGTCAGACCAACAGATTTCACCCTGATATTGTGCCAACCACATTCTCTGGGTCACCTGGACAAGCAAGTTTGTATTAAACAACATAGCTGGTTGATTACGCTTTTGCACATACATACAAAGACACATGCATCAAAGCTACAGGGCGTTTCAGTCTTACACACCAGAGGCTTTGAACAGCACTCCCACATACAGTTCCTGAAACTGTCCCATTCGCTCCTGGCATCATCTATTTGCATTTTGGGTGTGTCTCTGCACCCCTTCACTCACTGCCAGTATGTAGTTGTTTCCCATAAGCTACATTCTTAGGTATGCAGTTGTATTTTATGTAGTGGTTGTCTGAATGGTTGGGTATGTCTCTGCGGACTGAGTACGGAAGTGTTCCCTCTTGCATTATCACTGATTATACTGTCATTTTCAGATAATTAATACTAAACAATCATAGTATCATTTAATTCTGACCCTGTCTTGATAAAAAAAAAAACTAAAAATTAAAAGTTGTAATTAATCTGGCCTCAGAAACAGAAGTAAATGCTTGACCACTGTAGTATGTTTATGTGTGAGGCAACATTAAACTTTAGACGCATATATAGCATATATAGCTGATACACTACAGAGTTAGGAATGAGGTGGGGTAGTGATCATCCAACATCCTGACCTCACTAACTCTCATCACTGAATGCAATAAAATCCTTACAGCAATGCCCAATACCCATGATTTTGGAAGAAACAATGAATGAGCAGGTGTCCCAATACTTTTGTCCATATAGTGTATTGGTATCCTTGACGACCTGCCTTTATTCCTAGCTGCTCACACCCTGTATTTTTTTCTGTTACTCATACATAGCACAATGCACATGTGTAGTACAGGTAACTCAAACTAAGCAAAATGTGGTTTCCCACCTAATGACAAATACGGCCACTTACCTACACCACCCAACCATATAGCACCATACAAGCGGGTGTCGTCTAAGCCAGCACTGGGAAATGAACCACTTCCATTTACGTCTGAGAAAGCTAAAAAGCTAATAAGTCACTGTAATAGGATTTTATAGGCAATGGATTCACTCTCCCAGAACTAAAGAGCGAGTTCTAAGGCTAGTTCCCAATTTCCTACCGAGCTACAGTGAAGTCAGGTAGGGAGTAAAACGTAATCACAGGTCTTAAGAGGCCGAACACCAATTAGACCCCCCTCCAGCCTGGTCAAGAGAAGGGGGCGGCCTAGAGAGGAGCCACAGAAGAGAAAGAGTGAATCAGTAAAAAGTCGAGCAAACTCCAAAGTTCTGCCAACTAACACGAACGCTCCATTTACACATTAATGCTCCCAAATATCATGTGGGTGTCTCTTTGTGACAGGGCCACAGGGACCGGCAGAGTCGGAACACGGATCAGATCTTTGCCTTCGTTTGCATCCACGCAGCAGAGCGGCACAGAAAAGCGAGCAGCTTTGTAGTGTGCGCTTTGAATTAGGCAGCTTGAGTTGCATGGTGTGGGCTGAATGCTGATGACTGGGTGACATCGCTAATGATCCCACACACGCCTCCGTAGAAGAACAGCTCCGGAGAGATGCACAGAACTTTCCCCTGACTTCAGCCTGTCAGGGCGTGAGGCGGGGCTGCAAGCTGAAGAACCTGCAGGTGATCAGGAGGAATGATGTATGATCTGTGATCACACTACATCAACACACTGCGACACACAGATTAAAAATGTGTGGAGAAGAAGCAGTGCTGATGCACTCCCTACACAGCGGGAAGTTCACTGAGTCAGTCAGCGTCTTTAACTCTTTAATAGCTATTTACACAAGCTCTACTCAGATATACGCTGTCATATATATATATATATATATATATATATATATATATATATATATATGACAAAAATAAATATAGTACACACATTAAACTCTTTAAAATACATTAAATGCTTCATAAAGGCAAGATAAATCCTTTTATATTTCATTTTCTATTACATGGATTTTTTAAGGGCTGCTCAGACAGGCCATTTATTTTGTGGATGAATAAATCAATGAATGAATGAAAATATGGATGCAAATAACTTGTATGGCAAATAACTAAAATGTGGCAACAACATTATGTATATTATTATTCATATATTTTTATATATAGACATTTAATCATATTTCCTGTCAAGTTTGTCCATTACTACTATTACTATTATTATTAATATTATTAATTTAACCTGGGTTAGGGGCTTTAAGTGGCTCAGCAGTCTAATGCACTACCACTACGGACTGGGAGGCACAAGTCAGAGCGAGAGGACCATGCCAGAGAGAGAGGACAATTGGCCGTGCTCTCTCCAGGTGGGTAGAGGGCACTCTCTCCCCTCATCACTCTAAAAAAGCAACTCTGGCTGGGGATGACTGAGTCTGTTAGCTGGTGTGGTGGAGCTGAGAACCCAGTGTTTTTGGCTGCCCAGTGATCCTGCAAAAAGGGTGGTGGGTGGGATCACATGTACTGGAGGAGACCTGTTAAGTCCTTTTCCTCCTAGTGTCGGAAGCATTGCTAGTGCAAAGGGGGAGCTAGGAATGGGTGGGTTCATTTGCACTACTAAATTGGGAGAAAATGAGAAAGGGAAAAATAACTCATCTAAAAAAAATAATACATTTAATATAATACTATAAAAAATTGGCAGTTTACATTCACCATCACACACTTTCATACCCTAGACACACTCACAGCGAGTGTTTTTACTGTCTGCGTGCGTCACACTTCATTACTGGAACGGCTCTTTATCCATTTAACAGTGTCAACGGCTACAACAATTAGCCATAATAAGCTTTAGATTAAACTGTGGCACTTTTATGGTTTTATGACTAATGGCTTGAATTAGGCAAGCCTGCGGCCCACAGCAATGAAGCCCAACCTCAGTCCCTCCCTCTTTCTCTCCCACACTTTCCCTCTCTCTCTCCCTGGGTGTTCATTTGCACACTGGGTTCCTAATGGAAGAGGTCTGGATGATTAAGAGACGCCATAACTAATAAACTCTGAGTCTAACTCACTCCTGGAAAGACCCTATTTAATGTCACAGAGTACTCTTTTGCGATAAGACTGAGGCGGGACAGGGAGAAGTCACAGGAGACGGCATGTTAAGGCCTGTATTTATGAGCTCTCTGTAAGTTTTATATGATTTTGTGCAAAAAACTGCATAAAGAATAACGACAACCCTGAGAGTGAAACCTTTAGTCCACTCAGAGATGAAGATCGCTCATCAGAATGTGACAACCTCAGCCACTCACTGACTCCATTCTAGATATAATGGTTGTTGCTGCCATTTTACAAAAATGTGATATTAAAGAAATTCCAAATAAGACAGGTCTAATTCTCACAATAAATTCCCATTCAATTTTGCTTAAATTATTTTTGTAAATGAACAGTGCCCTCTAATTAACCCTCTATATATGAGCTCCTTTACCAAAGCTTTACCAAATGCAGTGACTAAATAATGAAGTTTGTCAGATGGTAATGGATGATTAAAACTGAAATGTTACGATAAGAATTAGACACACCTAGTTCAGGTTTAGGACCTGGGGTCAGATTTAGAGCTTTGAATAGAATTACTCTCTTGGAATTTTTTTTCTCTCCCAATTTATTACTGCCAACTGACCCATCTGTTTTGGCCATTGCATTAGCAATGCTGCCGAGAGCCTTAGCAAGTCGTACTAACAATGATCCTGACACTAAGAGGGTAAGGTCTCAACACACCCCTGCCAGGTTGCTGTGCTTTGATGAAAGCGTCAGGTCCTCAGCTCCACCACACCATCTAACAGACATACCAGACACACCAACATAGCTTAAGAGTGCTCTCTCTGACTCCAGCCGCTGATGGCAAAGCGTCATGGCTCGGGATTCAAGCTTGCAACCCAAAGGCCACAGTGGTAATGCATTAGAGTCATTAGAGTCCACTCTCATATCCCTTTTGCAAAAATACTTCTTTATGGAATCAAAAGCGGATCTTATATGCCATCACTCAAAGTACCTTTATTTTTTCTAAAAGTAAAGGAAAACATAAGGTACAAATAATAATTATTGAACAAGTTTAATGCAAAAGTAAGAATCTACAAGGCATCTCAAATGTGCTACCCCAATAATAATCACTACAATAAACTGTCAGACTGATCGATGATAGAAGGATAGACAGATAAATAAGCTCGAGTTCAGTAACACTTAATAAAAAGTGCCTAGAAGAAGTCTTAAAGCACAACTGATTTTACTTCTTGCCCTTGAGTGCAAAATTAAAGAATAATATAAATCAACAGGAAAGGTCTCTTGTCTTTCTGACAGCTGCATGACACCACTGCCATTGTAAGACGTTGCTGTGTTCCTTCTTGTCTGTTTAAGATCTTTGAACAGGCCTGCATCCAGGAGGAAGGCAATGGGGATGGAGGGTGGGCGCCCCGGCAGCGAGCCACAAAGCAAATTGATTAGCTAAATGGTGGCCTCTCCGCAGGTGTCCACACTTTTCCCTGCAGGCAATCTCCTAATGGCTCCAGAGCCGGCATGTCACTGCAGGCAGGAAGGCCCCCCTCGGACCCTGTCCCACCACTCATATTCCCGGCAGGACACAGACATACGCAGCCTGGAACTGCAATCCTGTCGCTACTGCAATGGTCAAACACAGGGTACACAAGACAATATCCTCAGAGATGAAAGTCTGATCAGCAGGAAGATACCGGGTGACTTTCAGACTTTTACACAGTTGTGGTTTTACTGACTTTGGTCATTTGGTCATTGGTTAGTAAACCTTCGTGTCTCCAAATGGTAACTTTACAGGAGGAGAAAAAAAACTTCAGAGCCAAAGCATTTATATTTTATATAAATGCATTAATTTAGCATTAATTTTGGAGCATTTATATCGGTCCTTTCATCACGAAATTCTGATGTAAAATGTAAAAAAGCCACTTCCAGAATCCAATTACGTCACCAAAATAAATAAATAAATAAATACAGACAGAAAGTAGATTTTTGCAGGATAGTGACAGTATACTCTTAAGAAGGTGCTTCTTCTGTCTTTTTAATTCCTAAATAAATAAATAAATAAATAAATAAATAAATAGATAGATAGACAAAGTTAACAAACCCTTTACCCAGACTGATCTTCAGTATTTTGTGAGGCCCAGCCATGCTTAGGTCATGCAGCATACCTCTAAGCCAACATACACCATTTCTCATTGTGGTCAGGACCTGGTTATCCAGCCAGCCGGTCAGCATAAGGTGTGTTTTCATGGTAAGGCCTGCTTCACACCGCAAACACACATGCAGTCCTCTTCCACCAACTTAAAACACTCTAGAACCCTTCGGAGGCCCAGTAAATTATCTCAGGATCTGCTGCTGGTGGACTGTGGAGAAACATGAGTTTCAAATTGAAATAAGTGATGTGAGATTAGCAGAAGCTGCGTGATTTAATAACGATAACTGTGAACCCCTGTAACAGTTACAGGGCCTAAATGTTCTGAAATGCAATCAGGCCTCCGTTTATCTTCATTAAGATTCAGTGCCAGACAACAATCACTTAAAATAAAATAAATAAATAACAAGACCTAAAAGTTTTCTTTTTCTGCATGTGCGGAGATTATACTTTCACGGGGGCGAGTCAAACCGAGCCTCGATTTCACATAATTACACGCAAATTACATTCATTACCGCAATTTACATCTCATCTCCAGCTCAATTATTAGTCGCTTGACCTCATCTGCATGTGTTTTTTAATAATCAGGCATGCGAGGAGAGGCAGGAAGAACAATCAATAGGTACTGATGATTCTGAATAGCAGTAACTGTGCAGTAGAGCGTGTGTGTTTGTGTGTGTTGAGGGTGCAGTATCTGCAAGGATTTCAGTTATACCTGTTACTAATGGGCTTGTCTCTATTACTACCACTACTTCATAAACCCATCACAAACTGGGTTTAACCACACCCCCCACCCCCCACACACCCTCCTCAGCAGACACAGGTAGACACACAGACATATACACATCTTACAGCAATGACCATACATACATGGACCGACATAGACATACAAAAAGAGGGAAGAGAGAATGTGAGAGATACTGCTGTTATTTCCAGGAAGAAATAGGGACGATAAGCTGTAATGACCATCTGTGGGTCCATACTGGTGATCATGTTCTGACAATCATGAAGCTAACAGCTGGAACAGAATCAACAGCTCAGGTGTCATATCTGAACAACTGAGTTTATTCCCAGACAAGTTAGACCTAGTGGAGACATCGGAACAAAAAATGGTCTAAATTGTCCAAAATCCTTTCAGTCTTAAATATAAACTTATCCACTTCTATCTTTTAAGCCCCTCCTGTGCAAATATCATCAATCCTATATATTTCAATGCAAAAAAAAAAAAGAGATTAAGGTGCAAAAGTATTGGGACAGCTGCTGATTCATTGTTTCTTCTAAAATAAAGAGTGTTAAAAAAAAAAGAAAGAAATGATCCTGCTTTTGATGGAGCAACTGTCTCTACTGTCCAGAGATGGTTTTCTACTAGATTCTGAAGCACTGCTGTGAGGATGTGATTGCATTCAGTGGCAAGAGCGTTAGTGAGGTCACCACGCTACCTCATCCCCAACTCCCCAGCTCATCCCAAAAGTACTGGATGGCGCACCAACCATCATGTCAGAGAACACAGTTCTCCTGTTGCTCCACAGCTCGATGCTGGGGGGGCTTTATACCCCTCAAGCCCACGCCTGGCATTAGGCATGGTGCCAACAGGTTCACGGTTACCTGCTCCAGATTGGCCTATTCTATTGGTAGTACTAGACTAGACAACCTGGGTGTGTTTGTGCTTTTGCACATCTGTGTCAGCAATGGATGCAACCTAAAGTAGAAGTAGCTGAATGTATTCATTAGAAGGGGTGTATATGAAGCCTCCGCTAATTTCAGTCTGTACTAACTATCAAACCCCACTGTGCTCCGCTAATACCAGGGTTCTAGGGGGCATCTAAACAGAAAACACCCACCATCTGCAACAGGGAGTCAGATGTTCCGAAGTTAACGAACAGTTTAATTATCAGTGTGGATCTGCTTCAAAGTGGAAAAGGAAAACAGTCCAACACCTACTCATAACACCAGCCCTGGCACTGTTATGACTGCTGCTAAGCCAGCCCCCTTTGTCAGAACACTGTTTAAGTAGCTGCACATAAAATTTAAATGTGCAGCGATTACGCACTTAGCAGTAAGAGCACATTTAAAGTTGAGAGAAAGTTCACACGTCAGAGCCACTTGAAAGAAACATGGTCAAGATGCCATAAAATGGCGATTAAACGCATCGGGATCGGCCAAAAACCCGGCGCCAACACCAAGACTAAAGGAAACGCACTCATGATAAAATGTTATATGAGAAGAGAGCAGGTGCTCACTGTGGGATCAAAGCAGTTCCCATAATGCAGTCTGGGTACAAAACCAGTCATGTCCCACTCAACAAATGTAACTCCTGGAGAACACTGCTGCTGTTTATGAATGTATGCTGGGCGCGCACGCACACACACACACACACACACAGGAAAAAAGTGTGTGTCCTGCTGACAGTTCTCACATCAGAGAGTGAATTCACAGAGCACTCCAGTTCAGATCTCCCGCTGTGCTCGCCTTCAGCGGCCAGTAATAAATCAAAACCCCAGTCCAAAAGCAGAGTAACATGTGAAAACTTCACATTCATTATTGTATGTGAGAGAAATACTGTGTGTGAGAGAGCGAGAGTGAGAGAGAAATGACCTGCTCTGAGTGTATTCAGCTTTAAACTTTACTGACATTCATGATAATAAAGCTACCTTGAATTAAATTGAATTTAGTGAAGGTCTCTCACACACACACACACGCGCTCTCTCTCCCTCTCTGTCTCTCTGTCTCTCGTTCTCTCTCTCTCTCTCTCTCACTCACACGGACACACATTATACTGGATATTTAACCATTATGATGCTGCTTTGGCAACACTGGTTTTAAATATACTCACAGGAGTTGGTATAGTATTGCCAAAGCAGAATCATAATCGTTGCGTGTGCAGTACCTTAATATAACTTCCACAACCCTTAATATACACACTTATTCTACTGAAGGAAGTCTGTGTGTGTTTAAAATGAGTAGAAGAAGGGTACAAAATATAAAAACACAGACGTGTTTAAAATCTATATGACGTACATCAACAGGGAGGGAGGGATGGACATAATAATGCACAATGAATGATGTGTCAATGAATATTTATTTATTTTAAATGAGATTTTATTTTATTTTATTTTTTTCTGGGTAGAAGATAAAGTGTAAACTTTGATTATTAGTTTCAGACTATGACGCTGACTATATAACAACAAGTGTGGATGTCAGTGTTGAGGAAATGACGAATGAACTTCATGTCAGCTAATCGTCTGGTTGTGCCCTGCCTACTGAAGTATTAGCCCTGAACTGAGCAACAGCTTAGCCTTGTTAAACTGCAGCTACTAAAGGCGGGTTCTTTAACAATGAGCTGATGAGTGAAAGTGTTTCAATTACTGGTAGTGCCAATGGGGAGGGAAAAAAAAAAGAAAAATGAAAAATTATATAAAATAAAATAAAATAAAATAAAATTACATTAAATTACATAAAATAAAATAAAATATGTTGTGTCACATTTACCCATTTCTATTAAGTTCTATTTTACTATTATTTATTGACATCTTACTTATTTTTGTGGGAAAACAAACACTTGAGGGGAGCCCAAATGCATAATTGTTACTATTAGATTATTATTATTAGATATACTTAATACGTGCACAATGCCTGACCATTTCTCCCTCATCTAACTTTTCGACTGTGGGAACTGACCATTCAGCTACTGTTAGAACAGATATCCTAGACTGTGGCTAGGCTGTTGTTGCTGTGATAATCAAATGTTACTCCCTTCATCTGTGAGTGGTCATTATCTTTTGGCTCATCTGTGTATGTATACCACCATGTCCACGTACTGTATTTTACACTTTTGTAAGTTAATGTGTAGTGTGTGTGTGTGAGTGTGTATGTGTGTGTGTTTGTTACTCACTGGTGCGCAGGGCTGATGGTGTAACCTCGATCTCGCTGCTGTTGTGGTAGGGCTGGAAGGCTGAAGGGCTGCTCGAGCTCAGCTCTCTCCTACTGAACACGTCTGGACTCTGACTGCCTGTGGAACTCGCGCTGGTCCCGTCACCTCCATGATGAGGGTCCTGCTCCTCATAGACGGCCACCAGCTACAGACAGACAAATGAACCCTCAGATATTAAAGCTGTCAGCGATAAAGATTAAAAGTATGCTATTATTTGATTGCTTATTTCAAAGAGCTACAGATGAAACATAGCTAGAGACATTCTGAAGAAACTGTATCATTTTAATATGTATGAAGACGGACAAGAAGGACAATAGATCCAGAGCTGTAAGGGTTAATTATCAAAGCTCCTAACATGAGTTAAAATGAGTTACTACAATCTCACATATCCTTGAAACCCACCAAACACCCTCCAGTATTCAGCTCCCAGCACTTTCCCTGCATCTGTAATCCTAACAACGCTAATAACACATCGGTCTTCTACAGCAGATTCATAAAATTGATCAGATTTTGTTTTATTTTTCTTGGAGGAAAATGTGGACATAAATCAAGTGGGTGACAAACAGTTCCCAATCAAAACAAACAAAGCCTCACATCGTGTAAAACCGTGCAGCATTGTTTCCCCTGCTGGACTAATAGGACAGTTATATCTGCCCGCTGGGCATAAAACTGACACAAAGCCATTAACTGCATTAACTGCATGCAACACCCTCCTCTGACTCTCCCCCGCTAGTCAAGTCAATGATGGTTTATAAAGCCCTTTTACATCAATCCACGCTCCTGCCTGAGCCTGCCAGGGTGTGCCCAGCTGATCTCTCCGTTTAATTGATGTTACAACACTAACACTAACCCATGTTACACTAACCCACACTTTGGATACGAGATGTATACGAGATGTATCCTATGCCCACGCCATATGTGTGTATTTCAACCTTCTAAAAACCTCAGCTCAGAGAGTCTTATATACTTATACATCTATTACATTTTTATAAGTTATTTGAGGGCTCAAGAACTTTAAAGAATGCCATTTTGGTGGGAAGAAGAGTAATGCACATAAGAGAAATGACTGCAACAGAAACTTTATCGTAACACCCCAAGGCTTATTATTCAGTAACCACAGGGACTGTACAAACTGGAGGGACAACTTTTTGCTTATAGACGTTTGTAATAGCATTTTTGGCTCACTGGCCGGACATAGACTTTAGGAAGGGTTAAGAAGGCTAATGTCGACTGTTAGGCAAGTTATGATGTTGGTTAGTTAACTAGTTATATGGCAGGTCAGTAAGCTAGGTATAATGCACATTAGTAAACTAGTTATAGTGCAGATCAGTAGACTAGTTAAAGTGCATGTTAGTGACATAGTTAAAACACAGGTTAGGAAACAAATCGTCCAGTGCAGGTTAGTAAACTAGTTATAATGCAGGTTATTAAGATGCACTGTAATGCAGGTCACTAAACTAGTTACAATCCAGGTTAATAAACCAGGTATGGTGCATGTAAGTGAGCTAGTTTAGTTAACTAGTCATAGTGCAGGCCAGTATACTAGTTAGAATTCAGTACTGTCAATATAATGGGGCTCACTGGAGCAGATAAACATGAACCTATTGGCACCATGCCTAATGGCAGGCATGGGCTAGAGGGATATAAAGCCCCCCAAGCGTTGAGCTGTGGAGCAGTGGAACTGTGTTCTTTGGAATGATGGATCGCCATCCAATACTTTAAGGATGAGTTGGGGATGAGGTGGGGTGGGGATCATCCAACATCCTAACCTCACTAACACTCGTCACTGCAATCAGATCCTCACAGCAATGCTCCAGAATCTAGTAGAAAGCCTTCTTCCCTGGACAGTACAGACAGTTATTCCAACAAAAGCAGGATAAACTCTTTTTTAATACCCATAATTTTGAAAGAAACATTGACTGAGCAGATGTCCCAATACTTTTGTCCCATATAGTGTAGTTACAATGCAGGTTAATGTATAGTACATGTAACTGGAGTAAGCCTGGTATTAATCAGCACCTCTCTTACTCTCACTAGCTGCCATTCCAATGGTGTTCCTGCCAACATGCCTACACTCCCCAGGTTAACACCTGTCCTGTGGCACTGCCCCACCTGCTAGTGCTGTTGCCTGTACCTGTGTAGACTGTGCCAACTGCTGACACCCAGGAACCAGCTTAACACCAAGCTGCCAACGCACACACATACACACGTTCAAGCACATATGCACACGCGCACACACACACAGTGGGCTTTATTCCAAGGAGAAACAGAAACCTGGGTAAAAATAGAGAAATTTGAAAGGCAGATTACGGAGGTGATAGGGACGTCTGCTCTACACACAGTCACGCACATCAGGTGATTATCAAGTGCTCCTGGTTTCGTATACGCTCAGAGTGCTCCGGCGCTACCGCGCTCCAGACAAAAGTGGAAAATTGGAATGAGGAGTTAGCAGGTGAGCTTTTGTCTCCGTCCGCCTCGCCATCATTCATCCGCATTCATCTCTGTTGCTGTGTGTTTACGGCAGCACCGGAATAACAGCAGACAGAGAGAGAGAGAGAGAGAGAGAGAGAGAGAGAGCGCGAGAGAGAGAGGCTGTCACATACAGAGCGCTACAGTGAAAGGTGCGGCGTATGTGTTTAGAGGGCAGAGACAGAAAGAGTCGTGTTCTTTCGCGCAAACTGCTTATACGACCAGGCATGCAACAGCAGACACATCTGCACACAGACGCAGGCTTCAGATCAGAGCCCTTCACTTCTGCTTCACATTCTCTCCAGCGCTTTCCCTATCCCTCTCGCATGCTCATGCTCCTGTTCGTGCATACGGTTCATGCTGGTTCTAATTTAAAGTGACAGAAACGGTGTGCTATTTTTGTTTTATTTTATTTTAGAAAGCAGCACCATGCAAAAGTTTGGGTACCCCAAGAGATCTCAGCTCTCAGATAACTTTTCCCAAGGTCTCTGACTTCAAGGAGCTGGCCAGGGCTCTGGCTTGTTTAAGTTTAAGGGAACCTTTCCTTGAAGGTTCCTCAAAGATGTTCCTGGAGGACTCCCAAAAGTTCCTCAAGGACCTTTTAACAAGTTTTAACAGGGTTAAATGCACAGGGCAGAACAAAGCAAAATACAGACACAGAGCAGAAACGGCAGAGGCAAGAGCAAGACAGGCACAGACATTACACCTGGTCATCTTTTAGTCAACTAGCTACTCACAGTAACAGAAGCAACTGTATTTTATCCTACAGGATACGTGAAGCTGATTCTGAAGGCCTCCCTTCAGCATTAGTGTAGATCATAAAATCAACAATAAAAATGTTATTAAAAAAAACTGAAATAAGCAAGCTTCCAGAGTCTGATAATGCTAAAACCTGTGGCTAGGAGTGAGCAAAAGTCTGGAGCTCCAAATGTGGAGTATACAAATTGGTCCAGCCCACCATTAGCACTCAAATTCCTCACTTTTGCAGCCACTCAAGCCTGCAGTCATGTTTAACTGAGTGGGAACAAGTATAGTAAATGGCCATGGACTGCATGCCCCTGAGCAGTGTTTGAAAGGACTCTTTCTTGAGGCGATTGTTATTCCTAAAGCATTCGTCTCCTACCCCAATTCAGATATCAATCTCAGAGCTTCAAGTGCTTTGACATGAAATTCACTTTTTCACAACTCTTGACAAGTGGTTATTCAAGCAGAAGTGTCTTTACGCACTCAGACATACACACACACACAGAGCTTCTCATCATGCCTCACTTGCATGCTACACACAACCTCAAACACTTGTCTTTGCTCAAAGCCCTTCACACACACATCAGACCGCTCTTGTCATCAAATGGGCCACTGTTTAGCCATCATGCAGCATTTATGACTCCTGCTGTGTCTCTAAATGGACTCCAGTTGCGTAGAGCAGGCAGCCTCTCCTCTCCCTCAAGCACGCTCTCAGCTCCCCTCAGAGCAGGACTCGGCCCAAAGCAGAGGGAGAGGGGGCACGCCCTACCTTCCTCATCACCCTCCCAGTAGCAGATGAGAGAGATTGAGAGGGAAAGCAGCTTTCTAGGTCTTCCCACAGACCCGAAATATTTATTATAATAACTTAGATATTTTCCACAAATCAGTCAGCCCTTGTGAGAGTGACGTGTGTAAACCATATACCAGATAGATATTTCATAATCTGTTCAAATTTTAAACACAACTGCAATGCAAACTGGACGTTAGGCATAGAGCTCATACAAAAGTGCAAAGGAGAAGAAAATCCCCAGCATAAAAAAAAATACAGAAAAAAAAAAAATCAAGCCGATTTAAGGTGATTTATTTTAGAAATATCTGTTAGGCAAGTTATGGCAGACAGAGAGAGAGAGAGAGAGAGAGAGAGAGAGAGACTGTCACATACAGAGCGCTACAGTGAAAGGTGCGGCGTATGTGTTTAGAGGGCAGAGACAGAAAGAGTCGTGTTCTTTCGCGCAAACTGCTTATACGACCAGGCATGCAACAGCAGACACATCTGCACACAGACGCAGGCTTCAGATCAGAGCCCTTCACTTCTGCTTCACATTCTCTCCAGCGCTTTCCCTATCCCTCTCGCATGCTCATGCTCCTGTTCGTGCATACGGTTCATGCTGGTTCTAATTTAAAGTGACAGAAACGGTGTGCTATTTTTGTTGTATTTTTATTTTAGAAAGCAGCACCATGCAAAAGTTTGGGTACCCCAAGAGATCTCAGCTCTCAGATAACTTTTCCCAAGGTCTCAAACTTCAAGGAGCTGGCCAGGGCTCTGGCTTGTTTAAGTTTAAGGGAACCTTTCCTTGAAGGTTCCTCAAAGATGTTCCTGGAGGACTCCCAAAAGTTCCTCAAGGACCTTTTAACAAGTTTTAACAGGGTTAAATGCACAGGGCAGAACAAAGCAAAATACAGACACAGAGCGGAAGGGCAGAGGCACGAGCAAGACAGGCACAGACATTACACCTGGTCATCTTTTACTCATCTAGCTACTCACAGTATCAAATCAGAAAAAAAAAATCAAGCCGATTTAAGGTGATTTATTTTAGAAATATCTGTTGTAATATTGCTTGAAATAGTTTTTTACATCCCATTAGCAATCATTAAATAAAAAAAAATCTGATCTGTGATCTGAAGATCTGTGGAGACTGTTACTCCAAGTCTTTCATTCCTTCTGCTATCAAGCTAGTTTATATAAATGATTGTTATAGCATCGTTTCCCTGCATTGACCTTTCACTGACTGATGTATGTTGATCGGATGGATGGATAAGCTGGAAATTAATTGCACTCTTTCCTGTTTAATAAAGCACCCTGAAGCTTATTGAATCTGAAGCTGACCACATGATTGTAAAAACCTGTTCAATCATCTGAGTGAATTAAATTATGAGATGGCCGACCTATCTACCTATCTCATGTCCCCAAACACACTCGGCTTGTGAACTCATTTCTATGCGTATTTATTACATTAAGCTGGCTGTGTTTATCTTGTGTGTAATTTGTGTGTGTGTGTTTGACTGTTTTCGCATTGCCGCTTTGAACAGGAATCATTTAACATTTAACTGAATCTTACGTTCATCTATATTTGCTTTGTAATCGATTACAAACAATGTGATGCAGCTAGCTTTAGTTTATTTGTGTTTATGTGTAGTAATGAGAGATTCTTCAACTTTACAAGACCAAAGTAAAGTGATATTTTGTTTGGGGAACAACAAACAGAGAAAGACAGACAGACAGACAGACAGACAGACAGTAAGCCTACACTTACTATAGAATTACAACTACAAAATGTCTACAAAATTACCAGCTTTAGCTTTAATTATTTTAATAATAATTAAAGGCAACAGGAGAATACTGTACTGCCACACAATCTGGACACTAAAAGCAAAGCTTGTTATATGCATATGCATTTTGAAAGAATTGCCAAGTAGTCATCTCTGCAGTTATACACATATTCAGAACATTTGAATGTGATATTGTGAAAATATCTGTTATTTGAAATGTAACTGTTATGTGTGCAATTGTGTTTTGTAAAAATAATTATTTGGTTGTTTGTTTGCATGTATCAATACAGAGCGTCAAATGCACTACAAAACCACACTTAAGACTCAACACATAAAACAATATGTTCACACAGCAGATAAAGTGGCCCATGTCCTGTTTTCTCATCAATTGTTATGGCCAGTGTTTTTTTTTTACGCAACCTGTATCTGACATTTGTCTAAACAGTTCATGCTCCTAAACTGACGTGTATGCGCAAAAGAGCTTCATGTGATGTTTCGGTTTCATCTTCACCAGCATCACAGGAGCTATCAAGCAGTTCCAGTGGCTGACAGCTGTGCTCATCACCAAGAGTGTGTTCGAGTTTGCTGTAAAAGTTTAGTTTGCATCTTTGGTTTCTCTTAACTTTACTTTTAAGCTTATTATTTATTTATTTATTTATTTAGAAGCTGCAGCTTTGCCCTCATGGGCCATGTTCGGCCATTTCTTCAGACACAGAGGCTGAGGAACATCGTATTTCATCATATTTATTTATTATCTATAAGAACTAGTGGTCAGATAGAAACCATCCCTGCTACTAAAGTCAGTCTCACAGGTGCACTGCATGGCAAATGCAAATAAGTATCAGCATTCCTAAAAAATACAAAAAAAATGTCTTGTTTGTTTGTTTGTGCTGCAGAAGAATTTGCATAATGCAACTTTCAAAACCTGATTCATAACAAACAGTGCCAAATTCAACCCATCATTAGGTTCCGTCCCAGGGGTGAGCTTTTAAAAAAAGAACATCATAAGGATTCCTTCTTCACAGCTGTCATTTTTCATCCTCCTAGAATAGAGTCAGTAGGATTCAGGAGAAGCAGAGACTGCAAAAAAAATAAAAATACAGATATGAGAAAAAAAACGAGAGATATGAGCTGAAGAAACACTGTGGAGTCTCTGAGCTCTAAACAAGATCTAATTTGGTCCAACGCACACTAGTACTGCAGAGGAACACTCTCAGAGAACAGGGGAACCTTACATTTCACAAGAATCCATATATTTTAGATTCAACACCTTACAGCTGCTTGTGGAGAAGTGAGGCTTTCAGAGCTACCATAACTAAAAGGAAAAAGCTCATACAGCACATCATTCATTGATTTAAAATTGGACCGCCGGATGTTTTCATATGAAAATAATATCCACAGAGCTCTTGAACTACATGAACCTCGAGGCAGCACGGATGACACATGAATGTTGCTATGGCAGCTAGTCCTCCATGAAGGTTCCTGTTAATGCCAAATGGACTTATAAGTGGTGTCTAGTCAAGGGCTGTTATGAATATCTGATTAAATAAATATATAAATACATATTTGTTTAAAAATGTACCTTTTCAGTAAACACAGGCCTAATGGGCGCCTCTTTTAACAAAGTCTTTTGTTAAAAGCAGCATAAGGTCAGATTTGGCATGTTTTGCTCATTGGCTTCCCCTATAGTTGGAGTGTGCAATTAACTTTTACTCCTTTGCAGTAAATGCAAATTGCATTTTGGACTCCATCTCATGGACAGCTGTACACTTGTGCATTCCTGGACAAGCTGAGAGATACAGAACCAGCATCTGAAAGTGAAAGAAGCATGTGGACGGAAGCGGTAGAGTAATATTACGGAATTTAATACAAATATAACTTGAGTTAAGCAGTGCAAGAGGTCTCATTCAGCCTCACCAATGTTCCACAGTGCAGCAGCAGCATTCCAGCCCTGATAGTGCCAACAACACAGGTGTCATTCTCTCTATTGCAGTCAGTGGAGCATCAACATGATTCTGGAGCTGGTATTGTAAGGCTTTAAATAGTTTTTTAAAGGCCCTCTATTTATTAATTTCCTTACTATACTAATTGTGCATCTCAACACAGGACACACTCTCCATTCAGAAACATCTAGAACATTCAGAGTACAATGTTTGCTCAGTTCCAGAAATGAACACTTCTTCCTTAGACTCTAACCAAATATATTTCCATTTCCAAAAATGTTTTTGGCTGGCTGCCTGTGGCTCTCATCTCCACTGCTTCTCATCCCAGGCTGCCTATGGACAGAAGAAGATAATATTGGGCCTCTGCAGCCGGTTACAAGTGCCTACTCATCAGCGAAGTGCACACACACACTTTTCTACTCTTTGCAAATTAGCCATGGTCCCTCGGAACCCATGACAATTTTCAGTTCAATTTCCCCGCTGTTTCTGGTAGCACGCGATGCCAAGCGTGGTTGAAGACGTGTTGTGGAGATGCAGAAATGGAGAGAGGAATATTTAGGCCCCTCTGCGTGGCTAATCGGCGAGTAGAGCAGCGTGCCTGTTCGCATGGAGAAAAGTTTTTTCCTTTTTTTTCCTGAAAAAGTGCACTTGAGGGGTCAGAAAGCTCTAAAGTGGAATAGCAGCTGATGGGAGAGCTAGTGGAGAGCCTCCTGGTGAGATATCCTGGCTTTAACTTTGAGAGTGCTAGACTAGTGCAAAACTCTGAGCATGCTTATTCAAACCCTACAGTGCACACTCTAACCTTCACCCATTACCAGAGAGAGGGAGTGAGGAAGAGAGAGGGGGGAATGGGGGGAAAAGTGAGGGGGAGAGAAATCGAGAGAGAGGGGGGGGGATAAGACTTGGGGTGAATCTTGATGATGCCTTTTATGTAGGCGCTCTTTGATCTTCTCCTAGCCTGAGCCACTGGGGGGAAGTGCTGGGTGATTACAGCAGCGGCCTGATGTTCGATCCTGTTCTATTAGATATTGCGGTGCAGACAGCCTGTGATCAGCCAGATCACGCTGGCATGGAGACTGGCACCTCTTAACTACACGCAGGGTCTCCAAAAACCCACACCAGAAATCTTAACACCAGGAGACAACTGTGGCCATTAGAACAGGCAGAATCCACTTCAGCCACCATTCTAATCCTGTACTGTTCAAGAAGCAGTAATCCAATACCCTCACAGATCCTCATTTACACCCTAATGGCTTGGACAGCAAACAAGATAAAACCAGAGGGGAGAAAAACTCTGTTGCACCTTCAATTACGGTGTGGAAGCTGCCATCACCTGCCTGCCAGCCTGTATTACACCCAACCCTCCACCTACAGACCCGCAGGACAGAAAGGGATTAATAAAGTTTTATTTTCCATCTAATTTTCACCCTTAAAATCCGTTTCAATGGGAGCGTGACCAGCATTTAATGACTAGGCCGCGGAACTGGACTGGAAACCCTTGGGCGGTGATGTCTCTCAAACCTCAAAGCACTCAGGGCACTTCACCTCGGCTCCATTAGCCGCCTGGCTCGTGGCAAAGATGACTAATTGTGTTGATAAACGAGAAGTCAAAGTTGCCTAACTTTGCTGACTCTCTTTGAGCAGAACAACCAAGAGCCTGGGGCAGGATTAGCGGGAGTGAATCGTTTTTCTCAGTTGGAAGTCTGCCTTACAACACCAGGAAGCCACAACACTGCCCAAAAAAAACAGCAGAGTTAGCAGTGGCTAATCACTGCAACACTGAACACTAAACATGAGCCACTGGATGAACTGCAGACCTTAGGAAATAAAGTATATATATTTTTAACCTGCCTAGAGCAGGCTTTTTTAACTCTATAAGAGTAGTCATTGGTGTCTTAGTGTCCTTCCTCACTAGTGGCCTTCTTGTCTAGTCAGTCAGTGTGTGAGGGCGGCCTGCTCTAGGCAGATTTACAGGTACCATATTCCTGCCATTTCTTGATGATGTATTTTAACTGATCTACAGGAGATGTTCAGTGACATGCAATATGTTTGGATCCATCCCCTTCAATAACCTTTTCTCAGAGTTGTGTGGAGTGTCATTTTGTCTTCATTTGTAGACAGGAATACTGATTAACCTGTGACTGGAGCTTCCAGTCAGAAGTTTTTATACTACAATCACTTGAGATACAGTCGCAGCACTCAGGTGAACTCCATTTTACCAACTGTGAGACTACTAGCACAAACTGCCCGGACCACTGTTGAATTAGGTCAGTCACTTTAAAGGGGGTAAATATTTATGCAGGTCACATATTTTCCTTTTTTTCCCCTTTATTTTATTGACATTACTTTGTAGAAATCTGTTTTTTACAGATTTCTTCAATTTTTTCAAAATTCTTGATTCATGATAATTGTGCATCTCAACACAGGACACTGTGTCTCCATTCAGAAACATCTAGAACATTCAGAGTACAACGTTTGCTCAGTTCCAGAAATCTGTTTTTTACCTTAACAGTGAAGCTTTTTTTCTACTTATCAACAAAAGCCAAATTTTATACCATGATTCCACATTTATAAAACCAATAGGTGGAAAGAATATCCAAGGGGATGAATACTTTTTTATGGCCCCTGTATATTTATATATTCATCACAGACATGTTCTACATAGGGCTTAAAGGGGTAAACACGGCCATTCACAGTGGTCTGGTATGATGACACCTGATGCATTGTTTTACATAAGTTTAAGATTTTTTTTATTTTTTATTTCATGTATTTTTTAATAAGTCACTCTTGGTTGAAAGGCACATGTAGGATGTCCTTAGTAAAAACAGTATACACAGTTATATTATAAAGAATATACATGTGTAGGTTCACAGGCCAGTGTATATAGCCAAAAAAGACAACAACAAAAAAAAAAAAAAAAAAAAAAAAAAAAAAAAACAAAGGCTACAACATTCACATTGAAGACATCATGACCTTTTCTCAACAACAAAATACTATTATGCAATTACACCATGGCTCCTGGGGTCGCCCTCTCCACAGTTGGGTGCAAGTCACACTTTAAGACACCCCTCAATGAGGACACCCTTACACATTCCCTGACAAGCTGGTGAATACAGAAACATCCCTGAAAGTGAAAGAAGCATGTGAACAGATGTGGTAGAGTAATATTACAAGGTATTAAACTCAAATTCTCATGAGTGTTGTCCTGCCCCCTTTTACCAAAGTTACATAGTGCAGTTAGCAGTCCAGAGGCCAGACGCCAGAGTAACACAGATACAGACACAATTCTCCATATTACAGCCAGTGTAGCATGAGCATAATGATTTTGTAGCTCATATTTCAGGGTAGAAATGCTACATATTGTTGCTGTAAGTTTTTTTTTTGTATAAGGATTAATTATACAAATTAAAGATCTATTTCAAATGCACTTTTAGAGTAACCAAACTTTAGCCCCTTCCTTCGGCAGACTGACACATTTAGCTGGATTAAATGATTAGGTTTAGGTTATTTGATACCTTCCATCCAGGCTGAGGATTACGCTGAAGCATCATATTGTCTCCAACTACAGCAGAGAGATTCTCTTGAGTTTCTGCCTTGGCACTTCAGAGACGATGATTTTGTTTCATCTGTGCGTTTGATAGAATGAGGGCAGAAGTTGAAAGAAAATGTGCTCCCCTTCAAACTCAAACTTTTTGACATCCACTCACTTCTGAGGTGGTTATTTAGCGGCAGATAATGATTTTCAGTCTATGGCTGCGATATTAATGCTAAGCGGGATCTTGCCTTTTTGTCAGTGCCTTTTTGATGCATTTTTTGAGCTTCACAAACTAACAAGGTGTACAAATGAAGCAAGAGACTGTTTTGAGTAGGAATGCATCAGAATTTGTGCTCAAGGTTTTTGGGCCTCAAGGTTTTATGCACCTTTTCAGGTTTCACATGAGTTTCTTTAGGAAAAACATCCATTTTATAAGGTACCCATATTATTCATGAGTCTTAATAAAGTCTATAGTGCTAGAACATTGCCATTTGTTGTGGATTTTACACATTACCAAGGCAAATCTATTGATTAGGCTTCTAATCTATTAAGAACCATGGGAGTTGTAGTTCACTTGTACTGAAGGGCACAGAAAGTTAGCAGTGGGTCATAATTTTCTATGCACTGCACACACATAATGCCAATTACCAATAAAAGAACAAGTCAGGAACACACTTGTACACACCACCCTCCACTCCAAGTGCTACGACTCTCCACGGATCTGGTCAGACGTGAGGCTGATGAAAGTTTCATAGTTGCGAATAGGGGAATGGGAGTGAAGCTTAACAGGAGTGCCACTGCAGGGCAACTGTGTTGGACTGCATTAGAGCCAGGCAGTGTAATGGCATAATAAACACACTAAGCTTTGCTGTGCATGTTCACATCAGCAATGAAAAACTGCCTGAAGAGAAACCAGAGATGCTTTTATGGCTTAAGAGTTTTAGAGCAGCAACTTTTCCTCTTCTCCTCTCTCTACAGCTCTTCAGACCTGTTCTCCTCTCAGCTCATATTTACTCTATCCAGAATTTGTCATCATTTATGCTGCAAGGACATCCAGGGAGGACTAATATTTCATCTTCCTCAGCTTTGAAAAGTTGAGAAACCCGGCTTAGCCCAGCGCCTCCTTCATTCCAGCATCCCGGCCTACCCTATTCATCCTTTAATCCGTCCATGCATCCATCATCACATCCATCCTACCATCCGCACATCTGTCTCTAAACCTTCATTTGTCAAAGGGATGCAGACAACTGTGCGAAGAGTTTGACACCAAAATGAGGGTTCCTTTATCTGAGAGACCTCTCCGCTCCACACTATGTCATTATGCAACAGCCTTAAGCTGCAGAGTAAAACAGGAGGGGGGGGAAAGTGTGCAGGAACTTTCGAGGTCACGAAAAGTAAGTCTTATCCACGGTTGAAGGTCTACAGTGTGAAGCTAAGCTCCATTTGGTCATGCTTTAGTGAACACTTCTCATCACACTTCAGCTTCTGAATATTTCATCGTTTTATCCATCTATTATTTCCGTAGCCAGGCCTTCCTTATGCGCTAGCACTGAGTGCTTAGCGCTGTTCCGCTTCTCGTTAACGCCATCAAATATTCAGCCAATAGGCCAAACGCTTTTCCCTCGTTTCTCAGGGTAATGCATATTTCAAAAGTGCTCCCGCAAAGGGGACCGTTCACTTCGAGATTCAATCCTGCTGGGAGTGACCAAATCGCAGTAACAACGGCCACGAAACACCGCCTGACCAACCAGAGACGCCAACATAGCTTTGCAGGTGCCCTGAAATAGAAAGAAGGGAACTGTGGGAGCATTCACTCACAAGTCAAACGACTCCTTAGTTTGTTGTTGCCCTAAAAGCCGGCACACGCAAGAAGCAGCGACTTATTCATCATAAACATTAAGTCAAGACTCTTTTTCTCTTACGCTTTATTATTCACCAAGACCCGGATATACTGAGGCAGGTCCTTTTTTTCTCCTTCTCGAAAGGATGAAAAGAGAAGGGGTTAGCTAGGGAGGTGGAGATGGTGGTGTGAAAATACACGGCGCAAGCAAAGTTTAAACAGATTAGGAACTCATCCTTTCAAATCCACTTGGCTGAGGCTTTTTTGCCTCCTTTTTATTTTTTTTTAAGTGCCAGCCTTTGAAGTTCCTCCTGAGCTGCAGGAGCCGAGGGAGAAAAATTCAAATGCAGTTTCGCAACCGTGTATTGCTTCTACCAACGCAGTGCTGACAAAATGGGAAAACTCCAATAAACCCTCCCTTCTCAACATTAATGCAATAAACCTTTGGTCATCTTTAGAACCGGAGCTCTGTTCAAAAGAGAAATAAATCATGGCTTTGGGCTTGTTAGGGGGTTTTGCTGTCGCATGAGGAAAAGGTGTGAAAGCCCAGGCAACCCAAACACATCATAACAATTACAGAGGTCTGGGAGCTGAAGAATGTGAAGTATGTTAGGGCGTGAGGTGAGAAGCTACAGTGCAGGCAACAGAAGCACTGAGATACTGGGCCAATATGAATTGGGAGCAAC
Organism: Salminus brasiliensis; assembly: GCF_030463535.1. Classification (NCBI taxonomy): domain Eukaryota; kingdom Metazoa; phylum Chordata; class Actinopteri; order Characiformes; family Bryconidae; genus Salminus; species Salminus brasiliensis. The sequence goes on along the minus strand of NC_132882.1, from coordinate 10,279,189 downwards.
ATTCTCTCTTTAGGTTCAATAAAAGGTTGACATATTTGGCTGAATCCAATGGACCAGACTGTTCACATTCACATTCATGGTTTCCTACAGTCCATCTCACACCTTTTAACCTGAATTTTCTGCTGCTTAGCTTTCTCGCCCTACTTGATCTACTTCTCTACTCCACCTTTGCCTTAAACAACAGTGAGTTCATATCTGTTTTTGGATGCGAGGGCCTACAAGGTCCCGCAAGGCTCTGGGAAGCCCAGAAAGGTCAAGAGAGGTCCAAGGAGGCTAGCATGAGGCTAGCATGCATTATGTAGTTTATCCAGCCTTAAACTGATGCTGTCATTAAGATTTTGCAGAATTTTGGGAGGATCACTGGTTCGAATGCTAGGTCATGTTGTCTGCCATCGGCAGCCAGTGCCCAAGAGAGCACAACTGGCCTTGCTCTCTTCAAGTGGGTAGATGGTTCTTGTCTCTCCATAGCATTTCAGTGTGGTGCTGGCCAGCATGGGCATCTGCTAGCCAAAGCATCAAAGATGGGTACTTGGCAGGTCGGTTGCGTTGTTGCATCGGCAGCAGTCCGAAAAGAGGCGCTTGTATCAGCCCTCACTCTCCATGTGGAGCATTACATCTGACAACGGGAGAGTACTGATAAGTGAGTTGGAATTTTTTTTTAAATGTGCATAATTGCGCTGGTTTGGGTGGATAGTATTTCTTAGGCAATATTCAGACTAATTTCAAGGTCAGAACAAAGCTCCAGGTTAAATCTGTCAGATGTTATCAACTCAATGTGAACACTCTGTGCTTTTATTTAATGTAAATTCATCCAGGCAGACAATTTAATGGGCAGATCTGCAGTCATCAAACCGGTACAACAGGCTAACACTTGTGGTTCCATATTTCAACCTAATAAGATAAAAGATAACACATAGAAAATGCATTAGATACGAGAATACCCTGCTGGAGTGCATTATTCTCTTGTTTACATTAAATATATAGAAAGTTAGAACACTAACAGACTCAGCCTTGGCTAACTAATGGATTGTTCATAATACTCCCTATCGATTTCCTTGGTGCCTTGATTCATCTAGCTGTCTAAATATAGTTCTTTAAAAGCACCTTCAGGTGTTGTTCTAGTGAAGTGGCCTTTAGGAAATGAATCAATCAAATTAGCCTGTCTGCCACAACCAACAACCCCCCCCCCCCCTCCCACCCTTTCCTATCTCTCTCTCTCTCATGCACACACATGCTCTTCACTCACGCATTAGAAAAACCCACATTAGGGAAAATGCTATGCTGTCTAAAGGATGTGCCCTTCAGGCCTTCATTGGCTATGCACAAAGCCAAAAGGAAAGTAATTAAAACCTTCATCCAGGGACCAGGCTGCTGAGGGAGAAAGTGAGTGAGAGAGAGAGAGAAGAGGTGAACAGGGGAAAAAGGGGGAAAAAAAGAAAAGAAAAAGACTTCAAACAAGATGGGCCTCCCTTGTGAGGGTGTTATTAGGCAGAAGGGTGCGTAAGGAGCACTGAAGGGAGCAGAAAGGCACAAGTGCTCTGTCCTTCACACAGCCATGGATCAGCAGCCTGCTGGCTCCGGGCCTGAATGCTAACCGGCCATCCCTCCGTTCCACCACTGGCTAAAATCTGCCGCTTTACTGCCCGTGACAGTTTGACGTGAAGAGGCCAAAAAGCGAGCAGTGTGAGCAGCTCGGTGCTTTGTGATGCAGCGGTGACCTGAATTAACCATGAGGCCAGTGTAATCAAAGGCACAAGTCTCAAGACAAGGTCCAACTGACAGGAGAGCATCGGCCAGCACACTAGGGTTTAGTATCAGACTGCATGCGTCACTGAGAACGTAATGCTTCAAAGGCATGGCCAGAGTGGTATTTCCAGCACAGTGATATTCTTCAGGAGATTCCTCACTTGCACCAATTTCCCCAAAACAAACCAACAGGACCTGTGAGCTTAAAACACTAGACTCAAGGATGTCTCCAGCCAATAAATGATGGTGTAACATATTGCTAATACCTCCCATTTTGGATGTAAGCTCATCGCCTAAAACTTAACCCTAGCAAGACAGAACTGCTGTACATCCATACAGCTCTTGTTTTCACAAACTCCCTGGTCACTCCATCTACAGAAGCATGAAGACAGAAGCCTTGGTGCAGAAGCAGATGGAGTGTCCAGGAGGTTTTCAAAGAAGATAGCAAGATCTCTGCGAGGATCTTTAGTTCCAAGGATGTACGGCAGCTCAGCCTTGCTGTGGCTGAGTTTCAGGTGATGGGCTGCCATCCATGACGAGATGTCAGCAAGATGCAAGAGGAAAGGTCCTCACAGAGTTCCTGCCATCCCCTTTGAGAATTTCAAAAACTGCCTTCAAACACAGACTGAAGACCCCAACCCTCTTTAAAAAGCACTTAAATCAGCACTAATCTTGAACTCCTTAAACGCTTGTGATGGCACACATGTCCACATAGTGGTTGAGTATTGTGCATCTTCTGTATCTAGGTCCCCATACTGACTTTTGTATTTGGCAGTCTAGCCTAGTCACACTAGTTAGGAATAGATATTTTCTGAGTAAATAGGAAAGCATTTTGGAAACTGCCCTGGATAAGAGCGTCTGCTAAAAGCCATGAATGTAAATGAAAGTCTGTATCAATTCATAACTGAATGTCCAATAAACAACCACTTTAGGTTCCATAAATAACCATTTTTGTAATAGAGATGTGACCTTTTCATTGAGAGAAAGTTTTCTGGGTCATTTAAAGAATCTTCACACTCAGCTCTACATCTCTGTGAAGAACATAGTGGTTCTTGTACAGTACTGTACTAGTCCTGATATTTGTAGATTGTATCTCAACACTAAAAACATCTTTTAATATTTAATTAAGCACTAAATCTTACTATGGTAAAACGTAGCTGTCTAAGAAATAAAGTGAATTAACATGTGTATTAAAATTTGCAGCCAATTTCATAGTCCTATTTTTCTTAACTGAGGAGCTGTCAGAGCACCCACACTCCTGTCGTCACAGTCATATATTTAGGTCCGGCCTTGGTTGCGTGAACAGCTTGATACTTGAATAGCCACAGGCAGGCGAGGAGTGAGCTTGGTCACTCAATCAGGCCGTGAGTGAAATCTGTTCTGATTGTAATGGATGCAGCGCGAGGGTCAGGTGAGGGTGAGAGAGTCTTCAGTGGAGAAATGGAGCAGACGGGCGCTGCTCGATAGCATCAATAGCAGAGCTGTGGGGCAGAACCTCCATTCTCCCCCCTGATATTGTCTGACTCACCTTCAGAGACATTTGTCCCTGGGTGAAGAGAGAGAGAGGCAAAGACAGAGTGAGAGCACATGGAAGCAGCAGTTTGATGGCATTTAATGGCATTTAACAGATAAATGTATGGCATCTCATCCAGTGTACCATGATGGACATCTACATTTCACTCACATGAAAATACCTTTATCCAAACTCAAGCGTATTTCTGAGGCTTTTTGTCAGTTCCACTTTAGCCATTAACATTTAGCTGCTTGGGGGGGTTGATGTCATTTCTGTTTTGCTGTTTCAGCTTATGGACTTCTTAGCAGGTGAGCGCACTACTTTCTTCCAAGCACTATGCTTAGAGATGCTGGAGGTACTAAGAAGCTCCACTGAAGGTCTGTGGGGAAACCATTATTCTATTTCTATTGTTTACAATGTGAAAATGCGGACATCCTAAATATAAATTATTATTATTATTATTATTATTATTATTATATAAATTATATATTTTTCCCCCAGATTGAAATTGATGCTCTTATATAGCCCCAGACTGTGATGATCACAAAGCCTGGTTATGATAACATGACAAGGCTGATGCTGACATACTGTAAGGCCATTTTTATCTCTAAATATATATCGATCCATCCATCCACCCACCTACCTACCAGGCTAACTGGCTAATCTTCCACTGGCACTGTGGTAACTGTTCCCTTGACGTCAAACCTTAAAAGGCAATCAGAAAAAAGAAAAGCAAAGAAGGCTATGAGACACAAGGACAGAGCCAGAGAAGGAGTTTAAGAGAAGAAGAGGAAGAGAGAGAGGAATATGCACTAATCTCAATGGGCCAATTTCCCAGACCCAGATTAAGCCTAATCCTAGACTGAAAAGAACATTTCCAATGGAGATGTTCTTTTGGCCCATTGGCCCTGCAATTTAGTCTGAGACTGGTCTTAATCCATGTTCAGGAAACCAGCCACATAACTCCAGTGTCAAATGGCCCATAAGCAGTGCACACATACATGCACACACACACACACACACACACACACACACACACAATAGCAAACTGGCGGCAGATCTGGCTGTCCAGCCTCCAGGGAAAGCCCTGTCATTACCCAGCATCTGCAGCCACGGAAGCTCGCCCAGTAGTGAAAGCAAAACGAGCAACACAAAGAGCTTTATCTGCAATTAAAAGAATATTCCCACACAACAGAAATCCCAGCTCAAACGATATGATCCTATTCTACTTAGATCACATTTCATCCTGGCAGAAATTATTAGTATCAATACAATCTTATTGTCTTTTACAGATGTTTTTTTCTTTTCATGGCTCATAAACGTTTTTGTGGTCACATATGAATGGACAAAGCGATGGACAGACAGAGACAAGATAAACAGAGCGAGACAGGCACACACAGGCCTTATGGGGCCTGCTAGAGAGCTAACATGGAACTCTGATGGGGCCTGGAGACTGCGTCTGTAGTCTGGGTGTCTGTAGTATGGGTTTTTGAGGGGGTTTAAAGGACAGGGGCACTGGCCAAAGTCAGAATGACATTAAACAGTGAGGACAACAGAGAGAATCATTCACAAGTACATTTGCAGAATTTGCCAGACTGTCCTGTCATTAGTTTCGGACTCTAAGTACCATCAGCTTGGGAGTCATTTATTTTTACAGCAAGGGTTCTTCCTTGCGCACCTCCAATTAAAGCCGAAATCTCTTTCTGATGGTAGATGCAGTACTTTGATATTAACTATGACAAGAGCTACGTGTAGATGACATTTTAGCATACTTCTTTACTCATCTTGTGGTCTGTTGTTGGGTTGATCCTGCTAGGACAGCCTGACCTGGCCATGTTGGCAGTTGCTTGACTTGCAAATTATCTTCTGGACAGTGAAACAGCTGATTAATAATTGTTATAAGATCTTTTTAAATCATCTGCATCTATCTTCTTTCTAAAGCCCTGAGAAAGCTCTGGCCATGGTGATTCTTACACCTCACTTCAACAATCAAACGCAAACCAGACTAAATATCTGGATTTAAATAAGTCGAGCACCTCCAAAATCCTCTCTAACCATGTTCTGATCATCTGCTGTGTCCGAAACGGAGGGTAGTTAGAATAGCATTTGAGACGCACTTTGATGGCAGCAATATGTCATGACATTACCAGGATACAGACAACTATTGTCAGACGCTGATGTAACCATTTAAAATCACTAGACATAAAAAGCCAATTACACGGACAATATCTCATCAGAAAAAAAATTAAAAAATTATCTTTAATAACTTGTGCATTTGTGCAGTTTGCTGCCTGTTGCTTTTTCTCTTGATTCTTTCCGCATTGAGTGTTTAGCATGAATGATGACAGTCGGGGATCACTTGCGACACATTTAAAAACTGATCAAAAGTCTACATTGTCTTGCTTGCCGTCCACAATGGCACGATGTGGCGATCGACAGACATGCAGAGCTTTCCCTCGTGACTTTTGTGGCGTATCAAGCATAAACCAGGCAGAAGACAGCAAAGGATACATCTACGCTGCATTTACAAATCAGCAAGACGAAAGTAACTTAGCAGGCAGCATCGCTCTGGATAAGAGCGTCTGCTAAATACCTTAAATGTAAACGTAAAAGAGAACCCAGCTCTTATTGTGGCTCAAAAAAGCTCAAAGGGCAGAGGGGTAGCCTGGCAAAACAGACTAGTTCTGGATACCACAAGCAGGTCTTAAGCCAACAGCAAAGAATCAGTCTATCCTTCTGTGCCTGTGAGTGTGTGTCTATTGTGTATTCTGTGTGAGACACAGTGAGCCAGTTAAATGATGACAAAATGACCTGTTGTGGCCCTGGGTTTCTGCTGAACTCACTAAAGCAGTGCAGACTTCACTCAGGCAGTGCTCGGCTCATCAGCCTGTTCCTTCAAGCCTAATCCGCAGTCACTGCAACTCTGCAAGGCTTGTTTCAGCACAACAGCAGAGGCGTTCACATCACAAATATTAGCAACATTTAATCTGGATTCTCTGAGGGCGCTTAGAGGTTGTTTTATGGTTCTGCCTCACCAGCTCCAGACCAGAGCTATACAAGTGGTTATATACTTTGGTGAGATCATGTGATTGGACCTTTGAGGACCTCATAGTGGTAAAATGATGACGCCTTCATTCTACCCAAATGTCATGTCACCCAAATCCACTAACACTACAATAAACCCCTGACGTGTGTGAAGATTTGGATCTAAACACAGCCCTAGATTTGGATTATAGATGATGCTGGGAGCCATCAGCTTTGCCTCTTTCAGCCTGTCAGCTCCGACACACTCCTAACACACTGCCTCTTCTCCACTTCTCTGGCTGGCTGCCTGGCTGTGAGTCGCTGTTGTGTTGCTGTCGTCGGGCTGTTTGTCTGGCTCCAGTGTGGAGCTATGCTCTGACAGCACACTTATGCGACCGAGCGCTCCAAACATCATGACACCAATGACACCTCGTTTCGTTTCTAAGCAGAACAGTGGGAGCCTAACATGACAGTGGAAGGACCATAGTTTTTTCTGAGAGTAGTCCTGGAGGCCCACCTGCAATGCACAGCTAGGTTTATTATGAGAACATTAACCAGCGATCAAGTCAGTGGAGAGATGAATTAGGCTTATTAGCACAAAGGAACATGGAACATGTGCATTCTAGGTGTCTTACAGGACTGGAGTTGGGAAACACTGGTTTATGTACTGACTCGACAGGCCTCTGGAGAATTCTGGAAAAAAAATAAATCTTGATTTTACGGTCATCCTATTTTGATATGATTTTTACTGTGAATGTAGGCAGTCAGTAGTCTCAGTACTTTGTGATAGATGGTACAGTGAATTATTAGAATTACTGTTAATAATTAAAATTGCTAATTTAGTGTCTAGTTTTCAGTGGCCTGATCCTGGAGCTTTCTGTTTTAAGGCTTGGTGACAAATCAGTAGATTCAGTAATACTGAGCATTTTCAGTCTTTTAAACTGGAGTTAATAGCACCATAACCTCACACACAGGAATGAGTGCTTCACAAGATACCTACTGCTACATTCACTTATCACTGTAAATATTACATACATATTAGTAGTATATGAGTAATATATATATAATATAAATATATATATAAACTGTTAATAGTTTCCATGACATTTCTATCCGAGGCTGATTTTTTCTGCCCAATATCAGTTATTGTACTCCAATCTTGGATACATGTTGGTTAATTGACTTCTGTTAAGTTAAGGTAAAACACATGTTTATAATTGTAATAGAATTGCAGAAAAATATACTGCAACATTATTTTATTACTAATTTAATAACATGTATTTACTGTGTTAGTGGTTTTCAAACCATTCTTCAGATACTCTCGCATGATTCAGATTTGTGCTCCATACCTCTGTTGTGAGTGGTGTTGGAGCAAAAACCTGGACCATTTAAGGAACCCTAGTAACCAGTTGGAGAACAACTGAGCTATGTCAAGTCAAAATGACAAAAATATAAAAAATAAAATTGCTAATAAAAATAATTTGTTATAGCCTAGACCCACAAGTTCAGTCTCTACTAAATACAGAAGCCAAACCTGTTCTTGTTGCTCCTAAATCTACCATTTAAGGCTGGCTTATGGTTTAAAACAAAAGGCCCTGTGGTTGTGAGGTTTAGTCTCTTAGTCTTACAGTGCTGTAAGAGAGAAGCTTATGGAATAAAAAGCAGCTGAGAGTTCCTCAGCAAAGCAGAGTCTCTTACACAAGCAGCTTGTGCCCTCTAGTGCACCTCAGAATCACAGCCAGTCTAGCTTTTTCCCTCCCTCCCCCTGTTACCTCTCCATCTCCCCCCCTCTCTCTCTATGTTGAAAACTATAAAAGAGTTCAAGTGCAGGGCCTGAGGCCTGGCGATTAGCAGCCAAACAAAAGGAAATGATATGCAGCAGCAGGAGCAGGCCAGGGTGAGAGTTCACACCAGCCCATCGTACGAACAGGACATGCATGCTCACGTCTGATTAAGGCCAGAGTGAAACTAAACAAGCATTTTTCATTCTTTAATTACGTGAATTTGTGACATGAAGAGAGAGAGAGTGGAGAGGAGGGAGACTCCGAGCAATTGGGGGGATTCACACAGCGAGCGTGACAGCACTGTAATAACCTCAATTATTTACAATTAGACCGCCATTGATTTACTGCTGGATTGGCTCACGGCATCTTGAGGTAGGAGAGAGAAGGGGGCCCTGGATCTTCCATCTGTCCCAGGAAGGGATAGGCTGTCATAATTACTGGATGGAGCATCTCTAAAACGGTAATGCTTGCTGGGTGCTGCTGATCAGCAGTAAGTGGTGAGAACCTACAAATTGCTGTCAGGAAAGGAATTCGTGCTCGGAGTTCATCAGTGTGCGAGGGCAACAAAGGCTGTCCTGTCTAGTCCAAATCAACAGAAGGACTAGTGTGGCACAAGTCACCGAAATTGTCCATGCTGACCCATCTCCACTACCAAAAGTGCCTGCAATGGACACAAGAGCTTCAGGACTGGACATGACTGGACAACTAGATTCCTTGGGCCAATGAGTACCATTTTCTGTTCCTTCATGTGGACGGCTAAATGAGGACACCACGATGCACTGTGAGAAGACAACCCTGGAAACCCTGGATCTGGGCATTCATGTGGACCTCAACTTGACATGTGCCACCTACCTAAACATCAGTGCAGACCAGGTACACAATTAATCCTATTGCAATTAATCCTGGTTTTCATTGATGACGGAAAGTGGCCTATTTTAGCAGGATATCAGTTCGGGAATGGTTTAAGGAACAAGAGCAGTTCAAAGCGTAGCCCTGGCCTCCAAATTCCAGAGATCACAAGCTGTTCATGTGTCTGTGGGATGTGCTGGAACAGCCAGTCCTACAGGATGTAATGAATTTGTTAAAAATGCATATTTTATAATGGTGAAAAATCTGTACACCGCATGGTAACTAATATAATCACTCTTCCTAAAGAAGAGTGAACTGGAAAGAGGAGGAGGGGTCGGTGGCAGGGTGAGAGGTGTGATAATGTGTAATTAAAAGATCCTTTTTATCAAGCCTGTGATGGATGAAGTGACCTCACCCCACAGTGACCCAAATGAAGTGATACAAACCTGCCTCTCTCTCTCATGACCTTGCTCTAACTAATGACCTTCACAACTGGTCAGAGCCTGTTTGGACAACCAGCCTAAATGATAGGACGGGAGGAAAGGCTACAGAGTTCCCACAATGACCCTGACTACCCTCCCAGAGCAAAAAATAATATTTTTGTTTTTCCCAGCAAGAGGTTGCCAAGCCAGTCCTGAGCACAGGATTAATTGCATGTGGACATGGATTATTAATGTTTAGGTTGACAGCAGGGGGGCAAGGCGGAGGGGGGTGTTCTATGTACATGCCACCTCTCAAGCCCTCTCATCTGATAAAATGGTAAAATAACAACCAGACCTGGCCTCAGCATTTACAACGGCCCTTGCTCCACTCCACCCTCCTCCTCTTCCTCCTCCTCCTCCCTGAGAACCTATCTCAACATGACCAAACAAGATCTTTCTTGTTTGCTTTCCATTTCCTTGCCATTAGTATGAATCTGGAGGTACTGTGCTTGTACTTGTTAGCTACATTAGGTACATAGCTCCAGTACAAAACCAAAGAAATAAAACGTTTCAAACGCTGAGCAAAGGGGAGGGAGTGCAGAGTGAACTGTGTAAATTAGATTAGATAGCACAGTTTTCTGTAACATAAGTTAAAAAGACAGAGTTACCAGCAAATTTACTGTTAAGCTCTCTGAAAAGGTGGGGTGATTGATGTCAGTGGATGAGCTCAGACCAAAATTCCCTCTCTACAGAACAATAATGTGAGAATACAACAATAACATGTTCCATTAATGTGCAGTTAACAGCCAGTAAGATTTATTGCCTTATATGACATAAGTGCTGGAAGCCGAGAAGCCTGGCCACAGCAGGCCCCGAGCACCATGACAGCTATTATTTACCGACGTCTCCTAGCAAAACACCATTTACTGACAAATATACAGACTACACTTTACCACAGCAGCTATCCTTCAAAAACCTCATCAATTCAAGCGAAATAAGCACAAACACAAACCACAGTTTCATATCTGTTTTAATAAGAGAGGCTGATGCAGTCTGCAAACACTGTTCAAATCTTATGCAGTCCAAATTTGTCAAATGAGCAGCACAACTATGAACACAGATGACTATTTGCTCAGTCTACAGTAGTTTGGCTCAGCAATTCAGTGAAGTGATAGAGAGAGTTGCTCCTGCAGACAGTGTGTAGTCACTAGAGTGGAAGATGTTTTTGTGCTATTTGCATTGCTTGGTTGCATTTGACCCTGCAGGAAAAAGGCCACTGCAGTCTTTCAAAGGATCCAGATATTGGAGATCTGAAATTGGGAAAAAATATATAAATACAGTACTATGGAGAATTCTGAGAACCTTCATTTATTACTTATTATTCATGCATGGCCACCAGTACAGAAACTAAATCAAAGAAGCTTCATAATCTAAATCTAATAGCAGATGTTCGAGTGTATAGTGTGCCCAACCCCTGAGCATTATTAAAGAAATATGACAGGGGGAGGTTTCCCCACCTCCACACAGTCCAGTCTATGAATTCTTAAGTAATCATCAGTGGTGGTCAGTCCGTTATTCTGAGAACACCAGAAGCTTCAGCAGTTTCATTTGATCCAACGTTATTTTGGAGACAGTTATGGTGGTAGACCAGGTTGTTCAAAAGCTCACTTTATCTCATTTATTAACATTCATTTATTAATAGCTGTATGGAAAAAAGGAAACAAAAGAAACCAAACCTTTCATTTCACAGTACTGTTAAAAAAAATAAAGAATATAAATTCAGATGGCTTCAGCAGGGCTTTATATTTTTCCTAGAAAGCATGTCCTCATATCGGTGTTACCTTCTGGCATTCTCCTTTTAGCTGGGATATTATAGGCAGATCTGCCAGAGTCACTAATCATAGCCATACTCTGCATTTTATAAATTAAAACAAAACTAACACCATCTATACCTTTTTCTGAGTACATGACTGCCCACCTGCACAACACTGATGAAAGACTGACCGCCGGGCTCTTCTGTTACCTGCCTCAGACTAGCTGCCCACCCTCCATTACCGTCTACAGTTTTCTTCTTCCAGCTTTAAGGCAAATTCTTCTTGCCACTGTCAACTTTTTCCACCAGGGGTTTTTTGTTGTCTGCTATACAAATATATTTTGATTTGATTTCAAAGTTTGATTAGATGAGCCTGGTCTAGCTGTGAGCCTCAGGTCGCCATTGCTGAGTTGTATTCTTTGCTTGACCTTCAGCTGAAAGTTGCTAGACACAGAAAAAGTGGGAGAGAGAGAGAAAGAGTACGAGAGAGCCTGAGAGGTTCTTGGCACGGTGCAGCTGTCGGTTGCCTCCACAGCGCCTCCTAATCAAGGCTAATTGGCACTTGCAATGACAGGCCAGGCCGTCTGTGATTGCAGGAGGGAAAAAGCCCTGCCTGCTCCAGGCCAGGGTTCATCCACTCCAGCTTACACCACCCTCACCCGTGCTACTGTGTGTGCATGTGTGTGAGCACCTGGACGTACGCCTTTGTTAAAGTACACACAAGTTCAACAGTTTCTGCCAAAGTCTAGGCTTTATGTGTTTTGCAGAAAGGCGTGTGGTTGTGCTTAAGCATCTTCTTGGCTGGAAGCTCAGCAAGTACATTCCAGCAGGGTGGCACAATCTTGGCAGCTCTCCCCTGAGAATGAGAAGAGGAAATCTGACACTATAAACCTGTTAGTGCTGTTCCTTTTAAGGCTGCAACATTTCACCTGTGAATAATTAAATCTGTCGATAAGGTCATTGAGACCCATTTCATTAAGACCACAAAAGATTTATGGAGCTATTTTTAAAGTCTTACAGGCAAAATCCTTGAGGTGACATTCTCTGTGATACATGACACGTATAACTTTTTTTTTCCTTTTGGCAAAGGGCTTGTGGGATAAACATCCTGAGCTCCATTTGATTGTTCTTTCAGCCAACAGTTATGCAGGAGGAAGGTTTCTAAAGCAGGCCTTATTCAGCTCTGAGATGGAGCTACGGCTGTTATAGCTTCACAGCTCCAAGATTACGTTGGTGTATAATTGTAGTTATCACTGGAAACTGCTGACGGTATGCAATAAATCACCCACTGCAGCTACCAAACATACAAATATGCATTATTGGACATTAATAAACCAAGCAATAACTTTATATACATCAGAAAGTTTCTTAACCTGTTTGAGCATTCAGTACGAAGTGATGTGCACACTGACGAAAGACTGACCGTCGCATTCTCCTGCTACCTGCCTCATACCAGATGCTCATCGTCCAGCTACTACTACATGCCTCGGATTTGTTGCACACCTTTCATTACTGTCTAAACCCAGATTTACATGAGGTTAACTGCCAATCTTCTAATTGCTGCTATTATTAACATTAGAATTATTATTATTATTATAATCATCATTGTTTTTATTATTCTTACTATCAGTACATCTGAGAACAACAACAGACGTATGTGATGGTACAGTGTCATTTTATCAGTAACTTAAGTTAAGTGGTTTTAAACAAAGGAGGACAGTTCTCCCAAAGTTGATTCCATCCATTACTCCATCCACATGTAACCATCAATGTACACCCTTTGAGTAAAGAACAATTACAACAGTTTCACAAATAACCCGTTGAGAGATATGAGAGTGTAAAACAAGTAAAGAAACTTTAAATTAAGTGAAGGATTTCTAAACCTTTAACCTTTAAGATCACCATTCTAATCTAACAAATATAGCCTAACAATAGCAAAAATAGCAAAAACACTAACCACCATGTTTCATCATTTACAAACATTAGACTTTTCCAGTCAAAATATTCAGAATATATAAACAAATATAAAGAATAAGTCAATTTTGTGTAATTTACAAAATACCCAGACTTTTAAAAGGCTACACTAGACTCAAACACATGATCCACAACAAATTCTACTGCCAGGCTGCCAGACAGACACAGTACACCAGTTGCTAAAAAAGTCTTTCTCCATGTCTTTGGATTAGGACACTTCGCATCAAGACTTTGCAAGCCTCACCATTACTGTCTTATGCAACTGAGATGAAAGAGAGGTGAGGAGGTCAGAACACACTCAAGGTCAGGACCCACGCACAGTGGAAAAAAAATAGTGAAAGCAAGAGAGAGACTGAGAGAGTGAGCAATTTGTCAAGGTGGAGATGCTCGAGCCAGGAGAAGCAATGGCCTGGGCAGTGGGTCCCGCTGTCTCGAGCAGCTGCAAATCCCTCCATGCACAATACGGTGTTCCCCGCTGTAACTCAGAAGCATGTAGGGAGCCAAAATGTCAGCTCTGCAGCAGGTGGATGCGGATCCGCCTCGGAAAAGCGCCTTGGCAGCGGCCACCGAGGGGTGCCACACAAAGCTCTCGCAAACCTAATCTCCTTCAGATGGCATGTAAGCTGCACGCTTAGCAAACATAATCAGAGGATTTCAGCACAACTAAAACACTGCCTTGGTTCATCTTCCCAATGCGACAAGACACTTGTTAAAAGTCAAAAGTCTCCGACCCAAGTATGAAAAAGAAACAGCTTCTGAGCAGACCTCTCTTGGCCCTTTTCCCTCCCCTCCAGAGTCATAAACTCACTACCACATTTAGGTTTAACATTACATGCAATTCAAGGGGCCGCATGAAGGAGAGCGGATGATTAAAGCTAGGCCAACCTAGGACCCAGCCGTTTAATGATAATTGTGAGGTCAAGCACTGCCCTGAGAAAGCTGAGATGAAGAAGCAGTAGTAGCTGGAAGGGTGGAAATGTGCCCTTTTTGAAGATGAGACTCATCAGGAAGCACTGACAGCTTTTCCAGCGCTACTTCTTTGAAGGGATGGTGATGACTGGCATGGCATCCAGAAGCCCTGTACAGAGGGAGCAGACTGACAGCGGCACTAAGCACTCTATGCCTCACATCTCCAGGGGTTGTACAAGTGTGAAAATGTCAGATTTTCAAATGGTGCTCATATTTGCATGAAAATAATGAAAGTCATTTTCCACAGCGATCAGAACTAGAATATCAAAACTGCTGGTATGCTCCATAACAACCCTCTGTATAAGACATGTATCTGGCGGCAAGATGCTGCAGCAGATCTTTTAAACCCTGTACGTTGTGAGGTCCAGTTCTGATGCTCCCAATGTTCATTGTAAGAGCATTTGGAGGTGGACATGGGATAGTAATGGTACATAGACCAGTCTACCTCTATACTCCCTCACAAGCAGCAGGATGGGATGGTTGGGATGCGTGTTGCCACTCACCCCTTCTGTAACCATCATTAAAAAAAAAGTCCATGACTTATACAGCAGCCCTTCTGATGGTTCAAAACCAGATGGGTTAACATTTACTGCCCTCATGCATCAATGAGCCTTGGGCACCCGACACCCTGTTGCAGGTTTAAGGTTCATCCCTCCTCATATCACAGTCAGTAGGCACCCACCCACTGTCAAGCGCAATCACCTTACAATCCTTGTCGTTTCTCAGATGTTTCAACTGATCAGTATATGTCAAAATGTTTGTGGGAACCCCTTCAAATAAACACATTCAGCTACTTTACACAGATGTGCAAATGCACACACAGACGCAGCTTGTCCCTGTAGGGAAGTATTGCAAATAGAATACTCTCTGGAACACAAACTTGTTGATATAATTTGGGAGTTGGGGATGAGATGGGGTGGTGAGCAACCAACAACCTGACATATCCTCACAGCAATGCTCCAAAATGTAGTAGAAAGCCTTCCCTGGACAGTAGGGATAGTTAATCCAACTTTTTTTTAAGTACCTATTTCTGAAAAAACAATGGATGAACAAGTGTCTTAAAACCTTTTTGCATAGTGTTGCCAGACCTTGACATGCAGCACTGCAAAGAGATAAATCAGCATCATCTACTTCATCTACGAATGGTCAATGTTTTGGCTCGTCTTCATATATTCTGACTCTCAGGATAGGGCACTGCCTGTCTTTACTCCCATAAATTGTAGGGTAGAAACTCCCTTTGCCACTTCTGAATCACAATGCCCTTCACCATGTTGGCAGGGATTCCCCCGGAGGGGAAGTCTGAGAGTGCCTTGTTTCCCAAATTGGAAAGCAGGGCAGGACTCTCAGTGTGTATAAAAAATAAATTAAAAAAAAGCTTTCACCCCATTTTCTTAAATGAACCCTTTTAGGACTTTCTGCTGGACCACAGTCTGTGAACATGAAGTGAAAGTGAATTAAATATGTTTAGAATGCATGATTTAATAGATGATTTTAATAAGAAAGCAGAAATCTTTGATTTCTACAAAGATTACACTAGAATGAGTGAATGGTGAAGTTATGTATGGATGTGGATGCTCATTTTTTTTCCTCATTTGGCAGAAAGAGGGAAGTTGTGCTGCTGTTCTTTGGTTGAAGGTCAGACTATGGAAACATAACTAAAAAAATCGGTAAAGTAAAAATGCATTTTGAGAGATACCACAACAGAACTACCTTTGGTTCCATAATGAACCACGTTTGTGAAGATGTGTGAGCGCAAATAACCTTTTTAATTGGTAAAGAACCTTTATATCTATTGAAGGTTCATAAGACCTTTAAAAGGTCATTCACACTTATCTGTATTACATCTATATACAAATATCATTCTGCATGAAACCATGGAAAATGGAACCATTGCTTCTAATGGAAAATGGTTCTTGTGGCACTGCTCACACTGTTCAAGAACCCTTGAAACGTGTGATACAAGAGTGTATCATGAGATTTGTTGGACATACAGTAATGCGTTTCACCCACCCATTAGGTGATCAGGTCATTTAGAATGATGTCATCTCACCAATTCAATGGCGGACAAAAGGCATCATTCTAAGAGCTATTTTTAAATTTTTCTTTATTACACATTTTCAGCCTAATGCCAAATCCCGTCATATCAAGGACAGTCTCAGAACATAAAAGCCTTGCTATCTTTGTTTTTTTTTTTTTTTTGGGGGGGGGGGTGAAACACTAAAAAGGTGGCAGGCATGAGGTGTGTAAGGAAAATGTCTGGCATTAGTTTGTGATTTATGAATGCACAGTTGAGCTGAAGGTCTGCACTGGTAAGGCTCTGGGGACTGTGAACAGGATGTCCACCCCACCAGGGGCTGGAGCCACCTGATGGACAATGTAAGACAGAGCAGCCCGAAATGAGTCGTGACAGCTCTCTGCCTGTTTACGGCTAACATGAAACAGGCTAACTTGACTCCTTTCCAGTCTGTCCCCATTAGCAGACTTTCAAACCTATTAACACCTAAGCAGCCATTCAGGCCTGATTCCAGATGTGTGCTGGCAATTATCATAGTAAAAAAAAGCACATAGGACAGGAAGAGACGTTAAAAACAGGCTTTAGGAAGTCTGACTTCAACGCTATATGCTAGCTTTACCAAGTCCACTTGTTTTAGATCCCATTAGGGCAGACACTTAAACGGTCATTGTAAAAATAAAGCTAAGCTATAAATAATTTGCATTTCAGTTTTTTGTTTGCGCAATTTTTTTTTAAGAATTTTTTTTTTAGCATGGCGGCGGTTTGGTTATTAGCGTTTTCTTTTTTTGTTTGTTTTTTGTTGTTGGTTTAGGGGACCCATGGGAATGCCGAGGCACGGGTGCGCTCTGATTCACCGGCGGGCTGGACCGACGCTCCAGGAGGCTGGCGCCAGCGGTTTGGCACGATGATCTGACGTGGCATTCCCAGCATCGCCCCCTTCAGCGCAGGAGGTGTGCGGCGGGCTCCGACTCATTAAAATGCTTTGCAAAGGCAACCGCAGCCAACTTTACTTTGACCGCCGACACAGATCAAAACAATAACACCATATACGAAAGGCAAAAAGCAAGAACGTAAAAAAAGTACCACTTTTAAAGTTTTCCGACTCATGTATGACTTTACCGATTTTTTTTTTTTTAGCTTTTAAATTTCCTGAAAATAACAAGGTATTCCACACACATGTGAGTCAACTCCGTAGACTCATTATTCCAATCATTCCCACTTAAAACAGTAAGCAGACAGAACTAGCCACACATGACAATGAATAAGAGGCTGACACTCAGCCTTTTCATAATAGGACCTGGAAGAGTAATCTTTGGAGGTCAGTCTGAGGGAGCAGAACTCATACATCATGTTAGGGAATGACACGTGGTACAGAATTTTAAAGCAGGAGGGGGGACTAACACTCTACAGGGGATTTAATTATTTACATCAGGCATAAGATGAAGTGCAGTACACAGTTTTAAGTATATAATGTGCAGTGGTGGAGCACTATTGATTGTTTAATTAATTGATTTATGTGGAAAGTGATCGACTACCAAATGATTTATCTAGAGAGCTGGTTAGTTACGATGCATTATTCATACCTGGGCTGAGACATGATGTGTGGGCAAGTGCTTATGCGCATATGCATGCCAGGCTAAGTGTTTAATGGGGAGAAAGTTAGACAAGCTATGAGTTTTTTGCATCATCATCTATATTCTTCAGGCACAGGCATCCGAAGAGTTGCCAGAAACCAGATCTGGTAACTTGTCAAAATGCTGACTTTCCTGGGATTCAGAACCTTTAATCCATCTGGATTTTCTCATGAAGGGAAGTCCTCTGAAAACAAAACATCTTTAGATTTCTTTCCTCTTATCCAATGCAAACCAACCCTGTTTGTCTATCCTTTAGGCCCCTGAGGGAGGTAGATGCTTCTATGTCCGGGCTTTCACAATTCCATCTCTCAAACAAGGCCAGCGTTTGCACTCTTCACATACTCTAGTTTATTTACCCGCGAGGGTCCTGCGAGACGGCGGGGTTAAATAAAAGAAAAACCTGTTTATCTGAGGAAGCTTTGCCTGGGAAAAAGCAGTTCCATCTTGCGGTTCCAAGGCAAAGAAACGACTGTTATGTAGAAAGAACGCACACCCACGCTCTGGTCCGCCATGTCCCAAGGCTACGGGTTACAACACAGTGCTTAAGTGCTGCAAGCTTGGAGTAAGTTCCTCCGTATCTTGCGCATCGTTCCAGAAGCCGATGTTCAGAGGAAAATCCCTGGCGTTCGCTGTCACACATTGCTCTTTTTCTACAGTGTCAGAAATCACAATGAATCAAATCCACGAAGCATGTGAGTAAGACAGGCTTTAGTATGGAGTTTCATCAGATGCATGTCAGATTAGAAATGTCCCACATTATTGCTCTTCATTGTGTTTCCAATGTGCCTCCGAAATCTGCTTTAGGCTTTCACGGTTCTCATTCACAGTAGGCCGTTTCACAAAGTGACAAGTCCAAATGTCACTGCTCAGATTCCATTGATGCAGCAGCGTTTAAAAAGATTTGATGCCCTACAAGATACATCAACCTTCACATCTCTATGTTCCTGCCTGCCCTTAGGGAGGTCAGTCGCACACAAGAGCAGACTCACTTGGAATTGCACTCATACAGGTCAGGGGATATTGTGAATAGCCCTAACCATTCACTGAGGAACACACAGCGGCAGAGACATGAATGAATTTGGTCATTATAAGTTAATGGCTATAAAAAGGCTTGTAGCTCCATGTGAAGTCAAGTGTGGATGTCTGAATAAATGATGACACTAAGCTCGGCTGGAGCGAATTAGGGTCAGATCTAGCATCTGGCTGGTGGAGTACATCTCCAACACCTCCGCACATGACCTCAGTCTTCATTAGGATGAGAGAGACAGCCACTTAACTCAAAACCACCATGCTCTGGT
The DNA here is from genome assembly GCF_030463535.1 of Salminus brasiliensis. Lineage (NCBI taxonomy): Eukaryota > Metazoa > Chordata > Actinopteri > Characiformes > Bryconidae > Salminus > Salminus brasiliensis. The sequence continues at coordinate 10,260,149 of NC_132882.1, read as the reverse complement.
TTGGTGAAAATGGACTGAGTGCAAACCCCAGTAGCTTCAGAAGAACAGCACAGAATGGTGCTGAAAAGCCTATGCGATGACAGAAAAGCCCTATTTGGACAGGATAAAATTTACATGGGGTCCTGGGGTAATCCTTGCTTTTACGGTAGGATATATATATATATATATTTTAGTTTTTTTTAACCTACCTACAGAATTACCTACTGTTTTTCACTGAACTTTGTAGTGGGTCCGAATATTTTAGTCCCTTGCAGATACACATCTCCATGTTTTTTCAAGCAGAGGTCAACTGGATTCAACCTCAAATAAGAGCCAGTGTCTGTTGGATTCTGGTAAATATTTAACACTTTTCCGAAACATGAAACAAAAGCTTTCGCAAATGGAAACTAATTGTAAATGAAAAATGAAATCAGGTTGTTGTTGGAACTTCCAGGCTTTGACCTGACCTAAAATAGGAGCCAGTGTCTCTTTAGAAATCCCAAAACAAAAGTTTTCGGAAACAAAAACTTTCAGAATTGTGAAATGGAAATGAAATCAAGTTTTCAGAACTTCTGGGCTTTGACCAGACCTAAAAAAAAAAAAGCCTGTGTCTCTTTGATTCTGGTAGGAAATGAAACTCTTTCTAAATTATGAACACATTAACACATGTATGGAATTGTATGAAAATTAAATTAAGTTGATGGAATTTCTGAGCTTTGATCCGACCTAAAATATGAGCCAGTGTTTAACTGGATTTTACACACATTCTGTATCGGAAATGAAAACATTCGAACTGCGAAACGGAGATGAAATCAAGCTGCTGCTGGAACTTCAGGACCCAAACTGAAAGAAGAACTAGTGTCCCCTCGACTCGACACTGGACACAACCATTGTGAATGTGATCATGTGACAACGTGATTCAATCATTCAGATACTCAAACCTTTTTCCTTCCTCTGGTACTTTTATTGCTGTCCGGATGTAAGGGCCCAATCAGAATAGGACTATAGAGTGACTCATTCCGCTCCTTATGAAGGACCTTCCATGTCAGACTTTCTTTAAAGAAAAAAATATACAGCTCATCTTTTTTCTGTGGCTGCACACACACCTGCTGTAAAGCTGCATGCTCCGATGGGTTTTCATTCGGCAGTTTGGCTATCCCCCCCCCGCCCCCCATTTGTTATGTCGTACAATTGATTGGCTGCAAACACAACCCTGCATCAGCACTATTCAGGCCCAGTCCTGTCCCTCTCCAGCACTGCTCAGTTTAATGTCCTGCCTGTTCTGACACAACATCTGATTCAACTCTTACAGTGAAGTAATTACCCAGCTTTACCCGCACTGGTATGTGAGACCAGGGGTAAAACACTGTAGTACTGCAGAACAGCCCGAACAACACATTGCAACACAAGTAAGCAAGGCTGTCTATTTTAGAGGTTCATTTTCGTTTCTGTCTTTAATTTAAAATGACCTTTACTTGATTGACTTGATTACATTTAATGCATTTTTTCCATATCGCTAATCCTAACTCAATCCAACCCTGAATTTTAACCCTGAACACCTAATCCCCTGTAAATAATTTACTCTCAATTAAAAGTAAAAGGTGTCCATTTACTTTTTTATCCACACAAACCACCAGTAAACACGTACTACACTAAACTAATATCACTAATACAAAAGCGAGCATAAACGAGGCTCTACTAAAACCCAGATGTAGAACTGCACTGGTTGAACTGGGGTGGGGCACTGTGTACCACTGTGGTAAGCAAATACTATGCCTGTACAAAATGCGGCCTGTGTTGTGGTGTGTGTTTATAAGACATCCTCAGATTACAGCATACGTTTCAGTCATCAGCCAGAATGGCAAACACCGCCACGCTCTCCTACAGCCAAAAATCACACGAACGGATTCAGACAAAAGTCTTTAAACTAACCAGCCACAGACACCACAGCCTCAGCTGGTGCAGTCTGGATGACGTAACTTCTTACCAGATTATGCCACAAATTTGTGGCTAAATTAAAAAAAAGTTACACTACAATCACAAACCTTTACTGAGAACCTATGTTCTTTCATTTCACAAAGACCAAACTTGCACTCAAATGACTTCCCATGTCCGCTTCAGTGTTGAAGGTGAACCATCAAAATAAAGTGTGACCTATGACATTGAGCCAGCTGTCCAAGTCTCTCTCTCTCTCTCTCTCTCTCTCTCTCTTTCATTAGTTCTCTTGGTTTTATTCTGTCAGAAAACTTAACTTGTTTCCAGATTTTCCAACAATTTGGACAAAATCTGTGGGCAAAACCCTTGGAAAGGAAAATTCTCCATTCTTCAGGTCAACCACTGAGCTTGTAGGCTCTTTGATGGGTGCATGGTTCCATAAGGCCTTCTCTGGACCCTCTCACAAGCTTGCGACTCAGGAAGACAGAATTAACAAGATTTCTGAGAGCTGGTGACATCCTGTGTTCTCAGTAGGAGCAGGGCTTCTACACATGGCAGGGAAGCGCTTTTAATGGTGGACTGAACAAGAGTCTCGCTCTGTGGAACATGCAGCTTTTTGACACGCTTTAGGCTTTTTTGTGAGGGTGGCTGGGACTGGTTCATTAAATCTTATGACTTCCTATGCCATTTTTTTCTTTCTTTCTTTTCTTTTTCCAGACACTCTACATCTTTTTTTCTCCAAACCACAGAGTAGCTGGAACAGGTATGGTGGCCAGTCTTGCATTAGCAATAGGCCGGGTCTACTTCACCACGTACTAGTGGGCATCAGTTGCCATTCTCCCCTTTGCCTGAAGGTTTCTGACATTTATGATTGGGACCCCCAGATCCACATGGTCAGTGGGGTTGGAGGCATTACTAATGGGGTACAAGGATTTCCAGTCTAGAGATATGGCGCGTCCCAAGGGAGGCATAGGACCTGTTTAATTGGGGCATTTGGGTAAATAGACGGAGGATTATGACCTATAAATGGGAATTTATGTGCCCATTATACGTGCCGCTGATTTGCTCAGAAATGGTAACACACTCGTTAGCAGTGCATTCATCTGCCATACCATCACTTCCTAATTAGCGCTGATGTTGCCCAGGCTGCACTCAGCTCACACATGTGTGTGTGTGTGTGTGTGTGTGTGTGTGTGGTGTTCTTTTTTTTTCTCTCAATTAAGCAGTTCCATTTTTGGGGCAATATCATACTTTCTTGAAAAATGATCTCACACAAAAAATAAAGGTGCTACAAAGGGTTTTTTGAGTGATGCCATAGAAAAACCATTGTTGGTTCCAAGAAGAGTGACTGTGGTAAAAGAGACGTAGGTGTAAAGAATGTAGTGGTGAATGTAAAGCTATAAAATGGTTCTTTATGGAGGGTTGAGAGTGTGAAGAACATTTTAAATGAGTAAAAACCCTTTACATTGACTACTCTAAAGCTGTAAAAAGGGTTCTTCACACTCGTGTCTTTCACAACAATGGTTCTCTATGGAAGGATGGGGGTGTCCAGGGCCTTTTAAATTGGTAAAGAAACTTTACATTGATTTCATTAAATCTGTAAAAGGTTCTTCACATAAGTCTTTCACAAAAAAGGCTTGCTGTGGAAGGATGTGAGTGTGAGGAACCTTTTAAATCAGTAAAGAACCTTTACATTGACCACTTTAAAGCTGTAAAAGGGTTCTTCACACTCTCTTTCACAAAAATGGTTCTTTATGGAATTAAAAGAGTGCAAAAAATAATTTGAGTAAGGAGGCACAGGAGAGCTACACAAAACAAACAAACAAACAAATAAATAAAAGAACTGTCCTCGATAAACCTTCTAAAGAGCTTTATGAAACATTCAAAGCCTCTACGTCATTTAAAAGACAAATCCAGAGAAGGCTTGTTAGTTATTAAAAGCATTCAGTGGAGCCTGAATGTGAAAGGTCAAGGCAGCGTGGTTTGGAGGCTTTTCCAGCACTCAGGAGACATGGCAAAATCTCTAGCATTGATCGACTTCACGCAGGGCTTCGGAGACGGACTCAAATATTTGCACACGAAGTGCAGGCATTAGTCCTGTGTTATTAAGGAAGCGCTGGTGAGGTGCCTCTGAGAAATAGAAGAGATTTAATAAAGGTTTTCCCTGTTTCCCACTTTTCTCTTCCGATTCTTCTTGCTATCTGTTTATCAGAGGAAGGAAAGGGTTCCGTGGGTCTTCGACATAGAGAAAAAATGGTCAATGGTGGCACAAAAAGGAGCACAAAACAGCCAGAGAAGCATCTTACAAAGAACATAGGGGGGAAAAACTGCCTCCTCTTCAATTTCCTGCCAAAACAGGGGAGCGGGAGCTATTCTTTCTGCCTTTGTGTCTCTCCTGCTCTCCTTCTCTCCATTTCGGCCACACAAAGCCCGGCTGTACTCGTCCTCATGAGGGAGGCTTTTTAGCGGCCCATCAGGCAGCAGGGCGCCCACAGGAAAGCAGTGGGAGGGGGCCGGCCTGTTAAATGCACTTCACAGCTGTGTGTCCACCTCACAAACACACACAATTACTTCTTTCTTTCTCCATCCTTCTCCCTCTTTCTCGGTCTCTACATCTTTCCTTTACTCTTTCTCTGTCACACACACACACACACACACAATTTGGGCTTACAGAAAGAGTCCACAGATGAGAGATTTATTGGAGCAAGAAAAAAAGAAGAAAAAGGAGGAGGTGAGAGTGGGCTACAGGTGGGATGAAAAAGGAAGACCAAATCAAATCTCGCCTCCCCACTCATTTAAAGAGAGAGATAAAAGCTTAGGGTGAAAGACAGTGTAGAATAATTATGGCGAAAAACTGCTGGGACGCGAAAGGAACAGCAGTCTCGTCGTTTTAAAAGAACTCGAAAGCAAAGTGAGAGTTTGAAGACACACAGGAGGGCAAAGTCTTTGATCCTTGGAGAATTCTCTGCTCACAATTCCTCACAAGGGAAGAGAAGTTGAGAAAAAGAAAAGAGGTGGGCATAAGACAGAGCACTGATAATAGAGGTGATGATTTTTACCATGATTTTTAAGCAACACACAAAACATACACCATTCAGCCAAAGCAATGCTGTGAACACCCCACCGTGCAGCTAATATGGCCACTTGTCAAGGCAAGGACCTCTGAAGGCATCCTGATATTTGGCTACAAGATATTGGCAGCAGATCCTAGCAGAAGTCCCGTCGCATTAATGAGCCTTGGGCACCCATGTCGCTGGTTCACTGGTTGTTCTGTCTTGGTCTACTTTTGGTAGGCACAAACATCAGACCTGCCAGATGTTTTGGAGATGTTCTGACCCAGTCGTCTGGCCATCACAATTTCGTCCTTCTCATTCTTACGCTTAAGTGTCTCATTCTTACGCTTGCCCATTTTCCTTGCTTCCAACACATCACCTTATAGTTACATTTTTACGGCATTTAGCTGACGCTCTTATCCAGAGCGACTTACAAGGTTACTCGTATTACAAAGGTGGGCCAATGTAGTGTTAGGAGTCTTGCCCAAGGACTCTTATTGGTGTAGCGCAGCATAGTCACCCAGACTGGGAAAAGAACTCCAGTCTCCCACATGGTGAGGTAGCTCACTAGCAGGTAGTGGTATTATCTGTTGCGCCACACAAACCACACCTTCAAGAACTGACTGTTCACTTGCTCTCCTAATCCTTGACCATGCATCATTGTAACCAGATAATCAAATGTTATTCACTTCATGTCAATGATTTCAATGTTCTGGCTGATCTGTGTTTTATTTGACATTTGGCTTCTATTGATATCATCATATTAGCCAATACTAACGGAAGGTCAGAGAGAAGCAAGACAATGTCCTGATCTGCAACTGTGAGGCTCCTTTACATCAAAGCAGGGCTGCCAACTCTCACAGACTAGAACATGCGGGCTGAACAGCAACTCTGAATTTTATTGATTAAACACACTTTGGCCCGGCAACAGGCCTTTGGATGGAGATAAGGAGCACACCTCCATCCTCCCACCACTACAGACTTCACTGATTAGACCAACCTGAATCTCACTCCAAATAAATGTGAAAATGTGTCAGCCTGGCATCAGGGGTGCTCATTTGTGGTGCTGGAGGCCCAGTGTCCAGCACGGTTTGGTGATTTGCCTGTTCAAACACACTCATTAAACCTGCCAGTTAGGTCTGCATGATTAATCATATTATACTGTTACTGAAATATGAGTTTGCAGCACAAGCACATTGTTAGGGGCTGCAAATAAGAGAATGAAATGACATGGCATGTGTGAGTTGGTTTAGTGAGTTTATTAGATTGGTAGGAGTGTAGCATTAGGAGCAAGATACCATATTACAGCTCAGTAACAGGGTTTGAGCTGCGAAGGTGGCTGATATGGCATTAAAGCAACATTATGTAGTTTTTTTTTATTAAAATAGCAGCTTCAAAATCATGCTGACGCTCCACTGACCTGTAATAGTGAGAATAACTCCACAATTGTTGCTACTCTGGAAAGCACACCGGAAACTGCACTATGTAACTCCGGCAAAGTGAGCAGGACAACAGCCATGAGAACTGTGTAATGCTGAGTCATATTTCTGTATGTGTATATTTCGGAGTCACGGTTCTGTATCCCTCAGCTTGTAAAATGCACAATGAAAAATTAGGCCTTTTGTGCCACTTCCTGACTGTAGGGGAAGCCCAGGAGGAAGGAATACCATGTTACAAAACGTATTCTTTCTAATAGCTGATTAACTGAAACAGACCAAACCAGTACAACTTCTGTAAGTTCAGCATTTTACACACTGCACTGTTCTAGGGATCTGGCCGCCATGTCATCCATTAAGTAATTTGAAGATCATTTTGCATCATGGTGCATGTTAGAGCGGGAGGGTACTACCATTTCCTAAGATCTGGGAGAGGTGGGCTTCTGGTGTTTAGTATATTGGCTGGTAGGCTTAAAAGGTAGGCTTAAAATATTCCACACTAAGCTTAAATTCAAGCTGATTGGTGTCTAAAATTAAATTTACTAGCATTTCCTCTTTTTTTAAGTTTTAGCAACGACTTTGTAAACGTTTCCAGGCTGGTTTCCAGATGTTTCGCGTCTGTATTTTAATCTCTTTAGAACGTGGCTTCATGCTGCTTTTTGAGACCTTCTAACTGGTTTCTCATTGCCAGACAGGTTTTTATTTGAGTGTTGTTTAGATAAACAGGCCTGGTCGTAATCATCCCTGGGTGTGGATGGTGAAATTGAACCCAACTGTCAAGTCAATTTGGTTAGCTGGTCAATTTAGTAGCAAAGGTGGCAATTACTTTTTCCACATGTGATGCAGTTTGTGAATAAATCTTTATGTCAAAAATGAGTTGAGTGAAATGCGGCAATTGGGGAGCAGAAAAAAACACCTACACAGCACTGTGTATATGTCCATAATGTGCAGCCCTTATGCCAATCAAGAGATGAGTAAAACCAGGTGTGTTTGAGAAGAAACATCATCAAACTGTGCTAGACATCATTTGACTCGTCTACATTGCCCCAGGCTCTAAGCACTGCCGAGGCAAAACAGTATTTAGTAGGAAAGGCTAAAGGTTTGAAGGTAGGGACCATGGGTTCTTGTCCACTCCCTAGATCCACACATCTGCATCCTCTGCATTTTCGTTTTCATGGACACAGAGCCATCATTGTAACTCCTCTTCTAGCAACAGCGCTAGGAGGCACCTGAGCTGTGACTTCAAGACTTACAAGTTTCCTCAGCCAAAACCTCAATCTCCCTAGACTTCTACCTTAATACAGGGTTTGCCCCAAAAACTCTGCACCACATGATTCTACTCAAACCCTTCCAGAGAAACCTGATGCTCACTGGGCCGGGCGCTAACGAGGTTGACCACCCAGGCACCATGACCCAGGGATTCCTACTAACAGCTTCCCGCCAGGCTGCACACACACTGCCTTCCCTTGCACCTCTTCAGCTACCTGCGGAGGAGTCTGTTCCAGTTACACTCAGTGCCCATCAAAGCTTTTCAGCACTGAGGAAGGTGGCCAACAGTAAATCCTGCATACAGCCTGCAAAAACAAAGATCTTCATTTACTTAACACCTACATTTCCCATACACACAGAGGCACTATTGTAACTCCTCCATTGGCTGCGGAAACACATTTAACTTAAAAGACTAAGCCATATGCAGCAGTGAGTTTGGAGCAGGTCAGGGCCATATAACAATACTGATCACTGATATTGTAGGCTTAAAAATGACCATGCCATGACTGTTTCCCTAATAAAGTCCTAGCAGCAAAGGACTGAACTCAATCTTGATTGTCCAAGTACACTAGAAGCATCGAGTGTCTTTTACTTATTAGGCAGGGTAAAAATCTAGCCATTCACTCACAACAGCGCAAAAACAAGACAGGTATAGGTATGTGGCCAACTACTTTGTGACGCAGGAATCTAAATGCTGGCCCATCATATGGAGGTCACATGATCCTAGGTGATGCCATGCCGATTCACATATGAACTCCGGAAAATGGACAGTCCTGATTCTGGTCTTTTGCACATGTATTGTCCATGTTAGATCTGTTCTCACTACAAGCAATGCTCTTGCATGCAAAAGCAACAGCATGACCAACTGGGAATTCTCAGTGGGCATGACCACTGTGAACGAATCGCTCTATTCACACATGGGCTCCTCCAGGTAATGTCCAGAAACATTCTGGGTTACCATGCGTCTCTGAACTGGTGGTCTTACTTTGTCCAATAGTAATGCTTTAGCATATTTAAAAATGAAGTTATTAGCTGGCTTCTTCATGTGTCTCTCTTTAGTTATTAGACAGTTCTGGAGAAGAAATCTAGCCATTCACTCACAACAGCACAAGCTGGGATATGTATAGAGGCTGTATTTTAGACTTGAATTAAGGTTAGTAGCTTGAAGAAAATGTCAAGGGGAGACTTTGTGGTTTTCCAAGATAACTAACTTTAAATAAAATTGATTAATTTCTTCACTCACAACTACTAACCAGCTTAAGCCCGAGCATCAGCAATAATAAAAAAACATCAATGTCGAATATAATGTCTGATAATTACAGGTTCTGTGCTCATGTAACTTTCTATATGCAGACTACTGTATGATTCAAACTAATGAGTTATAATTGCTCAAAATACTGTAATTAACTACTTAAATAAATAAGAAGGATCATATGGGATCGTTAGACACCACTAATTCATTACCCAACTCCCTGTGCCATCATAGTACAACACATAATTGCTGCATCCCTTCCTACCACACACCTTCATGTGGTTCTAAAAGCTATCATTCTTCATGACATGACAAGTGTGAGAAAAAATATACTGGCTCGATTAATACAGTCACAATGAAAATATGGACAAGCACATTATAATCATAAAAACCTCCATTAGAGAAACATTATGCGAGTGTATGATTGCGCACAGTTCATGCATCAATCATCAGTGCTATTGCTCACTGCTGGCAGCAGTCAGCATCGGAAACAATGATTTAACCAATGCTGGAGTAAGAATGCCATCAATCACTGCCTATGTGTGGCCTCTTGATTGGATATCCATTCCGATTAACAAAGTGTTTTCCCGAGAGCTGTAAACTAGATCTCCTGTCCATTAAGGCCAGGAAGTGTCTAAATTGACACGCCAATAGGGCACAAACCTTCCATCACACAACCACATCTGCTCTTTGCTAAGATCCCTTCATCCCCAGGCAGGCAAGGCCACATCTGGAGCTTGAGCATGGGATTTCACAGATATATAAATATAGTCTTACACTAAATAAATTCATATTTAAGCCAACATTTGACAACAGAGACAATCAGATATTTCTATCTCAGGCCAGCAGAATATTAAAATATATTTGGTGGCTTTTTTTCCCAAAAAGTAGTAAGCTTTAAAAAGGAGCCATTGTCCCACTACAGTTAAGAAGGAATTATGAAACTATGTTATCTTCTTAATCATACGACAAGAACTTAAACATTCCTAGCACCTTTGGGATATTGCATGTTCCATCCTTGGTTATGCCACGGTCATCCGTAGCAGAGAGTAACTTTTGGGTGAATAGCCAACCTCACTCCCTCCCCCACACCCACCCATATAACTTCAGCCAGCACAAGCGTCTGTTAACTAACGCAACAGAATGACGTCCAAGGACAATGTGTTCCCGACAAGTTGTTGTCGGTGCCTTGGAGGACGCCTATGCTAGCCTTCACCCTTTAAACGCTGATATCATCATGTAATGAAGGAGACCTCATGTATATCATCAATGTATATGGTTATACATGCACAGACTGCCAACTTTATTAAAACCACGTCCTTGTTTCTACGCTCATTGTCCATTATATTAACTCCATTTACCACAATTCCAGACTCACGGGACCACCACAGAGCAGGCATTATGGGTCATTCTCAGTACTGCAGTGACACTGACATTGGGGTGGAGGAGTTAGAGTGGTTTGTGCTGGTGTGAAGGGATCAGACATAGCAGTGCTGCTGGAGTTTTTAAACCCCTAAGCGTCACTGCTGGACTGAGAACAGTCCACCAACCAAAAATATCCAGTCAACAGCGTCCTGTGAGCACTGATGAAGAACTGGAGGATGAACACCACAACCTGTGCAGCAACAGATCAGAGAGCTTCTGTCTCTGACTTTACATCTACAAGGTGGACCAACTAGGTAGGCGTTTAAAAACTCCAGCAGCACTGCTGTGTCTGATCCACTCGTACCAGCACAACATACACCAACACACTCTCCACCACCATGTCTGTGTCACTGCAGTGCAGAGAATGACCCACCAACCGAATACTACTTGCTCTGTGGCACTAAGCATTTACGAACAGGGCAAAAGGAGGTCTTAACAACTTACAGAAGCACTGTAGGTCATCGTTTCTCTGCATACTTGAAGTGGAGCTAAAATAATGGACAATGTGTATAATGTATCATCATATACACACAAATCATACAACAGACAACTGTGCTGGGCAGAGCTGCCACATTTAATAACATCACACACAAACAGACAGACAAAGCAGTAATTAGAGAACTAGCTCTTCAAAAGTAGCAACATAAGAGCGTGGGGTTTTAAATGCTGCTTTAGGAACAGGTGTTAAGATGATGAGATTAGGTAACAGTCGCTCCTGTGAGCTTATCTTGGTGTGCTTCCTGTAGAGATTAAGCCTCAGCTCTCTAATGTAACACCTGATGGTAATTAAGGACTTCAGCAGCTTCTAAACTTTAAACAGGTGTGTTGGATTGGTGCTGTAAGCTGGAACCACTCGGGAATACAGTCTTAAAGAGAAAGGTGCCACTAAAGGTTCTTTTAGTGATGCCATAGAAGAACCATTTTGCAGGACCTCCTTTAACTTCTATAAACCTTTAAAAGGTATTTCTCACACAAAACCCTTTTTACAAAATGCCTCTTCTATGGAACCACTTAAAGAACCATATATAGCACCTTTATTTTCTACTGCATAGTTAAGGCCTGGTCACTCAGAAGAGAAGGGATTATGGGTGGTTTCAAAGATCATATGACTTACCTGTATGGTTGTACATCATGACAGCACCAAGCAGCAGGCAAGCCAGACATAAGAAAGGAGAGAAAAAGAGAGAAAAGACAAGTCTTAGCATCTTTATTAAGACCACAAGCAGATAAGCCAATTTAAACAGGAACACTGAAGTACATGAACAGCCCTGTGATGATCCGGTGCAACAGCTCCTTCCCGCTTTCAGTAGAAGCAACTATGACATGACAAAATTGCCTTGGGGCTACCGGTTTACATGCAATCCAGACAGAGCCTGCGCTATTGACTGATCTACCATCAATATTTAATGTGATGAAAGGCCAAGCGGATTTCAGGACTGTCGGAGATGCCTGTTACAGGTCAAGGAGGTCCGTGGACAAGCTGTTCAGCTGTACATTTTGGTTTTGGAGGAAAAAAAAAAAAGTGAAAAGGAAGAAGAAAAAAAAGAGACAGCAAACTAAGTGGAGGACAGAAGTTAAATGTGAGTATCTGGGGTTGCTTAGAAACACAGACTGGCACATCTGCTGATATGAGAGAAGAGAGGGGTGGGGAGGGGGCAAGAGGCACACATCTGCAAAATAGAGAGCAAGAAAGAGAAAGACCAACAGAAACAAATACATGAAAATCGTGTTCATTTAATATTTATATAAGTCCATAAATACAATAATAATATTATAAATCAATTATATATTCAGTTTAATAAATATTGAAATAAGATGGCTAACAAGCTAACTAATCTCTCCATTACAAATACAGGCTTCACACTATAATACTCAAAGAGCAAGTCAGCATAAGACGGAAGATAAACAGTATTATATATATTTAATTGTATATATATATATATATATATATATATATATATATATATATATATATATATATTTAATTGTATATATATATATATATATATATATATAAATGAACAATCCCACACTCCTTCGACACCAAAACTGTCATAAGTAAAATGAACAGAAAAGTAACAGAAATCAGAAATCAGCAGTATGCATTAGTACAGGTTGTCTTAGTCGGTTGTTGCCTGATTAACTAGGCTTCAACATGACTGCTCTAGAACACACACAAAATTAGCCATTTTCGAGATGCTACCACCCTTCATACAGACAAATCAGAATATTATGATCACGTCTGGTTTGGGATGAACTCGGACTGGGACCTCACAGATGGCGCTTGACAAGGTGTGGTGTTTGTACAAATGAGCAAGGGACACAGTCTGACTCATGTCAAATGGGCATTATAATAAGATACCGGGAGAAGGGTGGTAGCATCTAAGAAAACTTTTTGAAAATTTGTGAAGGTGTACTAAGAATGGACTTCTCACATTGAGTACCTCCCAATGGCATAACAGTGGTGCCTCACAGGCCATTGATGCCAGAGGGAAACAACAACTGCGGCCAGTGGTAAAGAGCAATCAACACACCACTGTGGACAGTTTACCCCTATAATGAAGACCTTCTATACCCTAATACAGTCCATGCCACAATGTCTCGCTAATGTCATCTAAGCCAAATGTGGTTATTCCCGCTATTAGGTTGGTGGATCTATATTCTGATACGACTGTGTGTATTGGAAATAAAAACATTTTGCAATTCCAATGCCATGCCCATGCACCCATGTATTGGCTACATGGGATGGCTAACCTTGTCATGCTAGAAATCAGAAATCAGTTCGATAAAGTAAAACGATGGCATGTGGCCATGAGCTCAAAATGGACACACACTCCTGACGCCCGCTCTCTCCTGGCTCTGGTGTTAATAGTTTGGGAGGGGGTTCGATGCATCCATTAATTATTCAAATCACTGCCAATAAACAGATAAAAAACCTGAAACATTTTAATGGGGTGAGCGGGAAAGAGGCAAGGCCAGTGCTTAAGGGCACTGCTGGAGAAAGTCCACGATCAATTAAAAGTAATGAAGACACACAGGCGGAAACACACATGCACATGCACATACAAATCCCCTCTCCTTTACTCACTCGTTTTATTGTATGCTCGCTCGCTCTCGCTCTCTTTCTTTTTCACACACAAAAAAGAGGGGGGGGGGCTTCAGCCTCCTAGCAGTGCCCCCAATAAGCAAGAGCATCCTCTTCCCCATCTCACCCCTCCAGAAGAGGAGACAGTGGTGTTTCTAGGCAACCCTGGATTCAGCATGCTGAGATGGGCATGGGAAGAGTGGTGGTGGGGGGTGGACTGCACACCGATGGCTGGGCTGATGGGGGGGGGGGGGGGGGGGGGTTACTGCATTGTGATGGAGCCAGGAATACAAATCAGACGAAAAATGAGGAACTGCAGGGACGAGCTCGAAAACAAACTAGAGACAAATCATCACAGGACTCTGAACGCTCACAGACAGCAGAAATCAGTAACGACACTCCTGAAGTCAACTTGCCATCAAAACTGACCTTTTTCTGAACCTTGTTAGTTAATGTCCTTGGTCATACTAAGCACGATTCATCAAATAATATCACTAAAAAAATAATAATAAATTAAAAATGGCTATTAAACCAACAATATGCAGCAATTTTACAGTAAAATAGCAGCTTTAAGATCATGTTGATGCCCCACTGACTGTAATAGAGAGAATAGGATCTCTGGGCCGCAATTACACTACTGAACTTTGGTGGAGCTGAACAAGATCTCTGACCAGAGCTGCATAACTCAAATCACATTTGTGTAAAAGCCTGTACAATTACTCTACTGCCTCAGTCCACATGCTTCTTTGACATCAGTTGCTGGTTCTGTATTTCTCAGCTTGTCAACAAATACATGTGTAAAGTGTGTCCTTAAGGAGGCACCCAAAGCATGATTGATATTTATTACAGCAGTGAATTACATACCCTTTGTGCAGGAGAAGCCCAAGAGCAAAAACACAATTTCTTGCATATTGCTGCTTTAATCATGTTTGGATTTTGATTGCAAAGCTAAGCATAATAAGCTCCTTGGACTGTAAGTTTTTATTCACTAATTAAAACACTAGTATTAAAATAAACATTACTTATCCTTATTTAGACAGTAAGTGTTTATTTACACTAAAATTAGTTTTTTTTTTAAATATTATTAGACAAAATACAAATAACATTCGTTTTTCTGTAAAAAAAATAAAAAAAATAATTTTCACCAGAATTTACTGATCCAACATGTCATGACATTAATAATGCACTCTGTGTAGCCAACACTGGAGTAAAATAAATGATTTCAAACAGATATAATCTGCCTCTGGTAGAAATATCATGGGAAATGAGATCAGGGTGGATTTTCCTTTTGCATCAAGCAGCAAAAATTTGTAGCATGACCTGTTTCATTTATTTTACATTGCAGCTGACATTGCACCTCTACATTGTGATGGCAATGCTGGAACAATATATCATGCAGCTCCAACCTCAACTTCTTTCTTTCCAATGAGAAAGTCTTCTTGCTCTTCCCTGCCTCTGTTCTAATGTGCAGAAACCCCCTATTGCTGCTTATGTGACCAAAACTTCTGCAGTGTAGAAAGAATGAAGAAATGACTGTATAAAATCAGTTAAAACACAGTCATGGCAACTCTTACCACTTATATTATCCAGTGTTGTGAGGTTCTAGATAATCTCTATCCAGGTAATACACACAGTAATAAACACCTGCTGAAAGATTACACAGTGATACAGATCCAAAATGTCCTAATCACTGTGTTTGCCATTACAGTCTTGTCATACTGATGGTAAAACCACACTCTACTACACCAAAAGTGAATTCATTTACAGTGACAGACTAATTTAGCCTTGCATAAGAGAAACACAGCATGTTCTGTCTAGTGCACACACATTTACTTCATGTACATGTAAATGGAAAAAAAGGTAATGTGTCTGTTCATTCGTTCATTTCATATTCTATCCCACGCTTCTATGAAATGTCCTGCGTGTCTCCAATGAGCAGTAAAGTCTTGACAGTGGTTCAATAAGAAGAATCAAAACAAGACATGCTAAAAAGAAAGAAAGGAAATGGAAGAAAGAAGAACAACAAAACAACAAAAACAGCTCAGACTCATTTGACTCGAGCCTTAGCTTCCACACAGCGTAATTGCTATACTCCTGTGGATGTGTATAATTCCGAGCAAACACACATCCAAACACCCCCCCCCCCCCCCCAAAAAAAAAAAAGCACACACAAAAAAAAACAAATTAACATGGAGGAATTGGAAATTATGCTAATTCCGTAATGGTGCTCGTGTGCATCTTCAGGCTGATCCGTGTGCACGCAGGGTGGGGAAAACGCGCAAGATAACACTAGCAGCGGCAGAACGCTAATGCTTCTGCTCGGAAAAAATCACGCCGTCAAAACCCCTCCAGACACGAATGACACAAACTCCAGGCCTCCTCGCCGCACACTTAAGATCATTTTACGGTTACCATGGCAAAAATGCTAATGAGGTGCTTTAAAGCAGCGTGAAGTGAAATGAGAAAGGCCTCTCGGGCTATATATATGCTAATCACAAACCCGGAAGCACAACAGCTACATACGAAGAGATGGGCCAAAAAAACTTTCCAAAGACATGTTATTTTTTTTTTTCTCTTTTCATGCTCGTTTTTCTTTGTGTGACATTATTTTGCATGTGGTGTCAGTCTTTCCCTTCCCCCACCCCTCAAAAACCAGTGTTATGACTCAATCAACTCGGCCTGCACCCACCGAAATGCTAAAATGTGCGATTTGTCTTCATCCAAAAAGAAAGCAAAGCAGATAAGAAGGGCAATATTAAATATTCAATCTTCCGGCTTGTGAGTGAATTCACATGACCGGCCAGAGATGCACTCGGCCTTCCGAATTGTATGCATCTTTATTGCTGCCCTTACAATCATTGTTCACTGCGGAAAAAACGATGAGCATTTCGGCACATTAGTGCTCAAGCATAGCACTAAGACACCTACAAATGCTGCTCCGCAGAGGCACGGTAGGGTCATTTCCCTGACAATATTTCCCTAGATGGGGCAAAAAGGCTTCGCCAAGGAGCTGAGCTCATTTCTAGATAATTGCTCCTCTCTTCCCTCAAGTCTTATCAAGGGGAGGCAAGAGAGAGAACGAGGGGAAAAAAAAAAAGAACACATTTTGTGGAAAAATATTCAGAGTGCTTTGCGATCCCAAAGCATTTGCGCAATCAATAGTTGGGTCATTACTGTAGACAAAGAAGTGCTGTTTCACCATAAGCAATCCTGCGAGTCCTCGGGATTGATCATAGAAATCTAAATCCAGTTAGGATTCGCTCTGGGAGTCAAACTGAATGAAAAAGAAATTATGACGAGGCCGAATGCATTAACAGACTGCTGGAGCTAAACCAATAGTTGATTCATGATTCATCTCAAACTGGGAGCACATTGGCACTCAATGAGCTTGGTGAACCCTAGAGAGCAAATGGGTTCACCTGATATTGTGTAAGTGGCCATCGCTAAACTACCAAAAGTACTCTGACTAAATAGCACCTCCACTGCGTGATAAACCCAAGCCCAATAACTCTCAGCATGCTTTTAGACCTTTAAGGCTCTTGGGGGGCTGAGGTGGGTTAGGGAAGAATAAAGCCGAAGACAAAGTGAGTTTTGATTCTACAGACTGGGGATCCATTCAGAACCTCTGAACTCCACACCTAAGTGAGGATCCAGATGTTTCACGCTAGGAAAGCATGTTTAATCGCAGCATCCTTAGAGTCACCCTTATTCCATTCAGGAGACAAAGAGGTCTAAGAAGTCAAAGTGTGCTAGAGAAGCAGAACCATCAGGCAGATGGAGAAAACACAATGTCCCAACAGAGATGGCTAAAATGCATGAAGATTTGGGCAGGGAATACAGTTACCAGCTAGAATGCCAGCAGAGATGAGAGCAACAAGAAGTGTGGCTGATGAGCTGAACATTCCTGTCCAGTTCTTTGTGCGTTGTGAAACAACAGGTTCTGTAGGAGAACCTTCTAAACAACCAAAACTGTGAGCATATATTACCCTATAGAGGAAAACTAGGTGAAAGTAGCACAAGCCTAATGACTTTGGTGTAGTATGGTGTGGTGTGGTGTGCTTGGCCAGCCAGGGAATCAAACCCTAGTCCGCCATGGAGAAAGCTGTGATGTTAATCCACTTCACTACACTACACTAATCCACTACACTACACCAAGTACACCTCTTACAAAAAGTACTCTGACAAAGAGTAGAGTATTATGATCTCCATACTGACTTGTGTTTAGTAGTGTCTAAGCTTAGAGGAGTCTTTGAATTGTAGTCTATTCAGACTGGCTAAGGTTATTCTTGAGTAAATAGCGAAGCACCTTTGTAAGTTGCTCTGGATAAGAGCGTCTGCTAAATGCCGTAAATGTAAAAATGTGTCTTAATCCTTAATCTTGTCTAATAAAGATTACACCAGTTTCTTCCGACTGTACCCATTTTAGCACAAAAAACACTCAAAGGGAAAAAGGCTCACCAATTTTCTGCCCAACTTAGCCTTTGCCAGTTCCTACCCACAACCACATAATCCCCTGCTAACTGCTAATTCGGTTACATCAGGCTAACAGACGCCCGTGACCACAGCACCACACTGAGTAATGGCTGGAAGGAGAGTCACCCAACCCCACCTAGTAAGAGTGAGGTCAATTAGGCGCTCTTAAACTATTGTCTCCATCTCAATTTCAAACAAGTAAAATGCTAAAATTGGCACCAAAGTTCGGCTAAAACAAGCAAGAACCGGTGTAACCCTTATCCAACACGAGCGACACTGCAATTAAGGCATGTCTGTACAAGACATATCTGGAAAGCTTACTACTTACGTTATCATCTTAGAGCATATGTAATATGGCATACAAATGATATTGTCTAACTCTTATACGAATAAGCAGTCCTGCTACTTTTATTGTCACTGCAGAGTTTATTCTACTGCACACTCGCACTGCACACACAACTTCTCCAAACTTCATTCAAAACTATTTTCAATGTGACCGATTTCCAATAATAATTCCAAACTCTGATCTCCTCAAAGATCTCCTCCCAGCCCAGCACAAATCCGACTGGCTGGCACAGACTGCAGTGACCGCTCAATTCAACAGGTATTATCAGCAGGTCCACATGCCACCCAGAGTTATATGGGCTGAGCTGATAGGATGCGTCTCAGGCTGGGTGACCACGGTCTGAAATGAGCTGGGCTCCTGATGTGACGATTCTATTGACTGCCATTAAAGAGGTCAGGCAGTGTGGTCAGCTGTGTTTGAGCAGCCAATAAACCTTGTGTCAGTGTCACTTACATCAGCCCATTCTTCGAGGAACCAGCGAAGAACAGGTAACAGGACTCCAGGAGAGAAGTGGGCTGGAAAAATGAACTGGGTAGGAGGGTTAAAATGAACTTATCCACTGGAAAAAGCAATGAAGAGATGGTTGGGGAGGTATGATCATATTGCAGGACGCTTTCACACAAAGCAGTAGACCTCATTCAGCTGACTTGTGGCACATCACTGGTCGGCAATCCATCCAGAGTGGTGGCCCAGTTCAGCACTTTGCTCTGCAGTAAGTAAATTACCACGGATAAATAGAATCCGTTTGGAGTTCAGCAGGTGAGTCCTGCCCTTAGGTGCAGGACGCGTGGCGAAGGAGATAGAACAGTCTATATCTTCTCTTTAAGGCTGAGGGAGTGCGCTCTGAGCTGGCCGTCGGTGAATTATGCTTGCTTGGGCTGGTTATGGCCTACATTATGGCTTAAATGATGTGGAACTTCAGAGGCGGCAGGCAATGCTCATGTTAAGGGAAGTGCAGTTTAGTGGAAAGTCGTAGGGTATTTTTATGGTAAAGACAAAGTGAGCTGGCTCAGTCATGCTGTGCACACACAGATACTGGATGACCATGGATCTTCTCTGCAGAGGCCTTCAGTTCTTCGGCTATTGATCAGGCTGAACTAAAGAGCGGTCTGCGCCACTGCTGTTTGAGTTAAGACCATGATGCATTCATTTATTGGTTAAAAAAAAAAAAAGGTAGAAAGAGACATCTGTATGAGTTAGAGTGAGGTAGAGACAAACTGAGAAGGAGAGAGAGGGAGTTATTCCTGGAGAGCCAGCAAATTCAATTAAGTGCTCCAGAGCACCCCTCCAATCAAGCTGTCACTGGACAGGGGGACATCAATCCATACTGGTGGGAGTTTCTACACACATTCAGTAGACAGATTTTAACCCATGAAAAGTGCGGCTGATTTACAACAGCAAAACAACATTTATATTACACAATATGTATTTTATTTTATTTACACTGGAAGAGGAGAATCTTTTAAGATTAAGCTTAAGGTAATTCTGGACTGCTGTGCATTTGAACCCTAAAAAAATACATCATATATCCCTTCTAATGTTAAAGCAGCACAATGGAAACTGTGACTTTTGTTTCTGGGTCCCCTTACAGTCAGAAAGTGAAATTCCTGCTATGAGCCAACACTAAAAACATGTTTTTTTTCTGGACAAGCTAAAAGATCCAGAACCACAGCGTGTGGACTGAGGTGTAAGAGTACTATCACTGGATTTTACGCAAATATGACATTAGGATACGCAGCGGTACACAGTCCTCACATTTCTATCCTGCTTGCTTCTCCAAAGTTACATACAGCAGTTAGCAGTGTGCTGAGCTCGGAGTAGCAATGACGGCAATGCAATTCCCCCATTACAGGTCAGTGTAGTATCACGATGATTTTAAAGCTGTTATTTTCAAGTACAAATTCTACATAATGGTGCTTTAATCCATGTAACTCATAAGTTGTTCAAAGCTACACTCATAAGTGATCATCGGTACTGGCCCAGCATTCCTATATCAGTGTATTCCTATGTGCAACAAAACATTTCCAACCAGTTCAAATGATAAATTAAGAATGTAAATAGCTAGAACTTGCACATTCAGCAGAACCTCTCTGCTTGTCTCAATAAACTGTGAGTGACTAACTATCAATATTCACATTTTCTACGCAGTAATAAAACTCTGTGACTGTGGCCGAAGAGAACACCGTTCATACTGTAACTTGTAACCTGTGTGAGCTGATCATTAGGCTGTTTCACTCATGAGAGGAGATGATGTGAAATAAAGCGGTCAGCCCCAGCATCTAGTCAAGTGATCAATTGTTGCAAGTGCTTAGTGTCTGCATGTGCAATGGGGGCTTTCAAAAGGTAAATAGACTGAATAATTTCTAAGCCAATTACTAAGACAGTGGAAAAGGTCCAGGCGACAGTGGACGTTGACAAATGACGGCAGCCGTTCAATTTTCCAAGCAAACCAGCCGCCATACCTGACACTGAGACAATAAGAAAGCCTAATGGGTATTTATACCGGCCTCTGCCAGACACCTGCCATTTATTTCAAAGGCTCTTTACTGGTCAAAATTGATTCTCCTGGGCCCATTGAAATTTGCCTGTTTGCCGCTTCATGTGGCAGACTTGTTTTTTTTTGTGGGGGGGGGGTCTCTCTCTCTTTTGCTGGAGAGGAAGAAAGAGAAGGAGGAGAGAGGAGCGGAGTGACCGCAAGAGAACAGAAAGGGAGGAAAGGTTGCATTGGGGCAAAGGGCATAACATGGTAGGAATGTCCTTTTTTTGTTTGTTTGATTTTCAGTCAATCATATTTATTTTATATATTTATTTATTAATTTATTCAATTATTTATTCATTAATTCATTTTAAGGAGGCAGATAACCAGTTAATAGTATCTTGCTGTTGCCAATACTGGTGCCAATAATCTTTTTTTATATACTTTTCAATTAATAATTAAATTAATTAATTAATTAAATTATTATACTTTAGTTCCACTGTGTTGCATATTGGCATACATGCTAGTGATTGTTCACATTAATTTCAACATACAGTATATAACCATTCTTTCACATTAATTAAAATAACCACTAAAGTCTTCCCTCTGTTTTATAGATGCACTCATGCTTTTAGATTGTGTGTGTAAATATGTGCAGTACATGCAATTGTTTGTGTTTATTCTAGATCAATAAAGGATTTTTACAAGCGTTACAGTTTCAAAATGTTTGTTGACGGATATGAAAATGAACGACAATATTGCATGAATTATTAAACTCTCAAACTCACTCACATTTAGCCAATAAATAGTTAATAAAAAATGATGTGAGAACCTGCCTTGGAAAAATCCTGGACTTGTTTCAGCTCTAATACGTTGCATCATAAGTTGCATCTGCTCAAAATAGAAAGTTCTCAAGCTGCTCAGAGAGAAGGGATCTCTTGTTAATGTTTCAGATGGGGAAAAAAAAAAGTTCTGATCAGCAGATTTTGGGGACCTCAGGGAAGCCAATGGTACAGATTTTATGACATATGGTTTATAAAATTAGAGAACTAGATCAAACAACATTTGCTATTTACAATCTTAAACTTGAAAGAAGTAAATGACATCATTTTGCTAGTGGGGACCATGGCTTAAGGTGAAACTGAAGGGCGGACTTAATAGTTTTTGGCCTGGAGTCTGAGACGGCTTTCCTGTGTCCTGTATTTGTTTAATAGTGCAAAGGAAAAAATATTAATTGCAATGCCAGTTTATTTTACCACAGTGCAGCCTTAGTAGCTAGGGGTATATTTGGCAGATTATAAGTATTACATACATGACACAAGGTCTATACACTGCCGTGTCAAATATATTTTGTGAATTTTACAGTTAACTGTACAAATATCAATATTTTCATACTGTCATTCCTCTGTATGTTTACTGAATTGATACTGAACTCACTGATACGGTCACTGCTGCTCACCCACTGCTGGAAGTCTTTAGTGTGTTTGCCCCTCAGCTGGAACTGCAGCTCTGTTGTCGTCTGCTGAAGTGTTCCACACATTTCCACGCTGCTGTGTCAGTGCAAGACAGCACATTCACTATGTGCCCAAATGTTTGTGGACACCCCTTCGAATAAGTGCATTCAGCTACTTAAAGTTGCATGCATTGCTGACACAGATGTGCAAATGCACACTCACACAGAGCTTGATTAGTCCCTGTACAAAAGCATTGGCAATGGAGTAGGACTCTCTGGAGCAGATATACATGAACCTATTGGCACCATTCCTAATCCTAGATGTGGGCTAGAGGGGTAAAAAATCCCCCAGCTTTGAGCTGTGATCTCTAGAATGATGGTTGGTGCACCATCCGATACATTTGGGATGCGTTGAGGATAAGGTGGGGTGGTGATCATTCAACATCCTGACCTCACTAACACTCTTGTCATGAATGCAATCAATTACGTACTGCAATTCTTTCAAACCTGGGAGAATCTATTCCTGGAAAGTAGAGACAGTCACTCCAACAAAACTGAGTGAGAAGGTGTCCCAATACTTTTGTCCATAGAGTGTATAAGCACATCACAGCACATACATGGCACCAAGTGTGAGTGAGTAAGAGTGAGAAACAAACAAGCAAATACAGGTAAACATCCAAACAGCTTAGCGTAGTTCAAGGGGGACATGAACAGAAATTCAGGTCCCCAGTTTGGCTTCTCCAGAGAACGCAGTAGAGAAGGCAAATGGAACAGGCCAGTCACAGCACATTGACCAGGGATAGACTGCTCCAGTCCCTGCTCCCTCTCCACTCTCAAACAGCCCCTCCACTGGGACAACAGCTGCTGTGGAAAATGAGAGTATTTAACGCATCATTATAGCCCCACCATGAGGAGACCACCAGGGAGAAGGAGAAGGAGCGGGGGAGAGAGGGAGAGAGAGAGAGAGAGAGAGAGAGAGAGAGAGAACATAAGGACATAAGGCAGAAGGAGGAGGAAACGACAGGTATGAAGAAAAACTGCTTCATAAGGAAACAGCTTTAAGTGTTTTGTGTAAGCCAATAAATTCAGTGTTTCATAAAGGATGGCTTTTTAACCATGTAGAAAACAGACGAGGGTTGGATTTGTCTCGTACTGAGGTCCTGTGGATTTAGCAGTATCTGTAAAGTCTGTAAAGCTGGTAGACAACTGCTACTTTGTGGCTTGTTGCATGATGTTTCTAGGGCAAACAAAGCATATTATTATTATTATTACTATTATTATTATTATAGCTATCATCATATTATTATTATTAGTAGTAGTAGTAAGTGTCTTTTAAGACATCAAAAGATGTGGAAAAAAACAATAAATAAATAAATAAATAAATAAATAAATAAATAATAACAGAACCAAAATGACATACAAGTGGACTAATATCATGAGCAGATAAAATAGAAATTAATCAAAAGAATATGGTACCACCTGCTTATTTCAATCACAACAATACAGGCTGATTTGATCTGAACAAAAATCTTTAGCATCAGTAACAGTGATGAACTTGTCATATTGTTCAGGTTCTAGCATCATTTAATGCTATCCCTGTCTGTCAAAGTAAAAGCAGCACTAAGAACAGTGTAGCCAAAAGAGCATAGAGAACCCCACCACAATGCAAATGCAGCCGCACTGTTGCCAAACAGTTGGGGATGATGGGATACAGAGGGAGCAAGAGTGTGAGAAAGAAAGAGAGAGTGAGCGAGCGAGCGAGCGAGAGAGATGAGAGCCTGAAAAAATGGGAGTGAGTAAGTAACAAGTCATTGAGGTGTTTGGCATCTGAGAACAAACAAACAAGCACACCTCCCCGCATAATATTATTACTATTATTATTATTGTTATTATTATTATTATAAATATTTGTATTTAATATTATTATTTATTATTTTTAACAATAATTATTAATTTGTTAATTTGGCCTTCATTACATAGCAGACACTTATCCAAAGCTATTTACAGTTCCATGATTGGATGGATAATCCCCTATTAATCAGCAAATAATATATTACTAATATAGCCTACCACCCTCTGCTCTCTCAGGTGAGCCTGTAAGTGCTAAGAGTCTGTATATGCAAACGTCCAAAATGCAAACATCCTAAATAATAATAATTCCTCCTAATGGATATTATTACAGCACTGCGAAGTCTAACGGAGGAAAGACCATCAATATTGAGGAAATGCTTATAGATATTTAGAAGGCCTTTCTCCCACAACACAGCAAGCATGTTTCAACCCATCATTAAATCTGACAGCTCCTCTGCAAGCACTCTGCAGTGCCCAGCTAACAGGGGAGGTGAGACATCAAGTCATTCACAACACACACACACACACACACACACACACACACACACACACACACACACACACACACATAGCCTACACTCACAGAGCACTTTAAAAACCTGCCCTCTGTGTTCCCACACCGAGCCAGCGACCCTGGGGACCTCAGTGCCCTGTGACCCTGATAATCAGACGATAGCAGACATGTTGAAAGAGTGGACGGGAGTGCCGTGAGCTCCAGAAGGAGATGCTCTGGTTAGAGAGAGAGCTGGTTTAGCCCAGTTCAAGGTCAAAGACCCACCCCACTAGAGCTATATTAAAACAATGAATCCTTAAAAGCATGTCAGGCCAAGCGGGCTGTCAGCACAGCGGGCAGCTTCATGTTCACTTTCGCCTCTGTGTACAGCGTGTAAAGTGACTTTTTATGGGAGTTAGATGAAACTTTAATGAGACACAAAACATCTAAAGCATGAGCTGCAACTAAGATTACTAAATGCTAATATCGCTATAATTACCGTTTCATTTTGCCTACATTTATATTAATCTCCTCATCACCTGCCATAATTAACACATCAAAAGCAGAACAAAATGTAGGTGTGCAAAATCTAAATGCATAAGAACAATTAAAGTAACATAATTTGCCCCAGAAAATACATTCACTCATCTTTTATGTCCAATACTAATTTAAACCTTCAAAGGATCAGATAAACTGGACATGCAAAAAACATTGAAATGCTAAAAGTGGGGATGGGGTGGGGGGGGGACTCAACCTGGTCAGCTCAGCTCAGGCTGATGAAGATGATGGTTTAGCTGGTCTACCAGCAGGGTAAACAACCTGACCAGGCTGGTCAACCAGTTAGTCAACAAGCTTGTCGACCAGCATATCCAAGCTAGTTGACCAGCATTACTAGCCTGACCACACTGGTAGTCCATCAACCTCAAATAAAAACATATGCCATTCTGGTGAAGAGCTTAGCTGGTCAACCCAATGACTGTAGAAAACATGGACGGTCCCATTCCCTTTCTGTTCTACTACTACTCATTTGGTAGACCCGCCCCCTTCTCCTAGACCAAGCGTGTCTCAAACCTCCTTCATTGAACTTACAAAGCTCATTGAGTTTCTACAGTAAAAGTGCAGCTCATGTAAGTTCCACTATAACTCAGCTACTACAGGTCCTGCAGACGGTGGTCTGTTCCATCCAAGCCTGTCAATCATGCCATTCAAGGTGTAACCCCGCCTTCTTACGATAGAGCAGAGTGAGGGACTACAAACTGATTTCTGGAGGGGGTGGGGGGGATTTGTTGAGAGGAGGAAGCGGAGATGGAAAATGGGCTGCTTTGTCATTGAAACATATCGGGATGGGCGGAGTTACACATTATACTGCAACCAGCCAGCAGGAGCAGTAGACCTGTAGTTGCTCCACTTTTAAGAGATGTTGTGTTGTCCAAGTTTTCTACATTCATTAGGTCAACCAGCTTGCTTAGCAGCATAGGGTGACCAGCTTTTCAACCACTCTGACCATCAAGGACCAGGGTTAACAACTTCAAAAGCAAATTAATCTCATTCCCAGAACATGGGCCTCTCTAGGCGCAAAACCCAGACCTGGAATTTTCTTATCTGTGCTACAGGGAAAGCCTGGAATAAGCGTGTTGATGTACGATTTTATTTTGAAGCTCCCAAAGGCTGTTTTTCTCATGTTCACGCACAGAGAGCGGCTGAAGTATCACATGATTCATGTCATTGCCATGGGGCTGTTGTTAGTGCAATGCTAGGAGATTGAATTTAACAGGCCTGCCTCCTTCTCCTCGGCTCTGATTAGCACCAAGAACACAGCTGCTAAATGCCTGACAGTAAAACATACAGAGGAATATGCATTACTGACACTTACATACTGGAGGACAAAGTGAGAAGAAGGAGCCATTGGAGAAACATCCAGTCCATTTGTTGATCGCTTTTAATGAGCCTCCATTTCAGAAATGACAATTAAAATGTCATCCGGCTTCTGCTGGATCCTATTTGAGCCTGGTTTGACCTTTTCAGATGATGCAATGAAACAAACATACACGACATTTTTTCCCTCTTCTCTCTACATACAGAGCCCGATGTATCCCTCCATCTCTCCCCTTCTGTCCTTTTTGAAGCATGTCTTCTTTTGAAAACTCAATAAAACACTGACCTTTCCAATGAGACTTCTGGATAAACAAGAACAAAGAAGTGAAAAGTCTGAGAACAGAACACCCAAAAGACTTAGAGGACAGTGACTGGTGTCTCTAAGACCCGAAGGTTCTACATACCTAGACTAGAAGCCTTCTACATACCTAGCTTTCTATGAAGGTGTTAATATTTAAATACTCAACTCAGACTGACAACTCCAGAGTCCAGACTTCAACATCATTTGAACATTTCTGAGATGATTTGGGTGGTGAAATTTGTCAAATTCTGAACTTTAGAATCTCCATCCAGATTTGTGCACAAACACAATAAACGGAAGCTGTAATAAAGGTGGACGCACTAAACACCCAAAAACATCTGATCTTAGATTCATTTTCTGAGATCTCAGCAGAAAATGTACATTTTGGAGGAATTCATTGTCAATGTTCTGCTAAAACATCCACCAGAATCCACTAAAATCCACCAAAACAGGTGAACAAGTTCAAAAATCCCAGTGGCGCGGATGGAGAGAGAACTGATGAAGGACACACTTGTCCTTCTGGACTGCATGTACAAAGCTGACCGCAGTTTCAAAGAGCTCAAATAGGACCATTTCAGCTGGGGTACACAGGCTTAACTAGCTTCAGTGTACACACATGAAGGTCTAGCTCGCGCAAGAGCACTCTAATAAGCTTGTCCATTAGGCTAGACTGTGTCCTGCTTACTCCAGGTCCACTTCAGGCAGACCTTCAATAAATCACAATACACTCAGGGCTCAGGGGCTGCATTTAACTGATAAACAGGGGATAAACAACCGCATTTTGGTTCTTCAGCTTCAGAAAGAGAGTAAGTCCATTCCCTCTCATTGATGCATTGCTTAATTTATGGACAAAAATTGCTTAAAGCATCAGCAGATATTTCTACTGTGGTGTTGTTAAAAATAACAAAACAAAAAGTGTGGATCATGATGACCATGGATGGCGGTCAACAACACAAGTGGGCAACCATCACATAATTATGTTTACACATGGCTTCTATTACTCTTCTCATTATAGACTGCCAAACACTCCTTTGGTCCACCACATCCTAGCCCTCACAAAGGCAAACAAACAAGGCGGAATGCTGTGTTATGCGCCCAGTACCACCATAACATGACGCTAGAATAAGGATTCTAGAAATTCACAGACAAGACTGCTCTGCCATTATTCAATTTTTGTATGAATTACCATGATAGTCCATATTTATATTCATCCATGCCTACTAGGTTCCTTTATAACCTCATACAACCAAGAATGATGAGACACAAGTTTGCAATTTTATACAGTTTAAAAGGCTATTATTCATTTTTAGTGTCAGTGCCAACTGCTGAAAACATTCCAATAGCTTCTTTGTGTTCTTGCACATGCAAGGTTTTCAAGTAGTGTAAAAGGTGGCTGTTATTTCCAACTGTAGCAAAACAGTGTGAATACATCATTGCATACTTGCAGATGAAAAAAAAAACAATAAAAAAAAACATCAAATTGTTTTACTTTTTTGTTCTTTGCATAGCTCCTTCACACGCTACCCAATTTCCTTAAAGGAGGAGAATCCATAGAAACAACTGTGTGTTATCTGAGAAGAGACTGAAGGCCTCCAGAATAAAGGTTTAAACCAAGGACCTAACGGATCAGGTATGGGCTAATTTAAGCCTAATCCAG
Organism: Salminus brasiliensis; assembly: GCF_030463535.1. NCBI lineage: Eukaryota > Metazoa > Chordata > Actinopteri > Characiformes > Bryconidae > Salminus > Salminus brasiliensis. The sequence continues at coordinate 10,231,790 of NC_132882.1, read as the reverse complement.
ATCCTCTGTTTTTACCACTGCGTCCTAGCAAAGCACCATCTGGGGTCCCTTGGGCACCAGTAACGGACATCGCTGCCAGCCAGAAGCAGTGAGAAGCATTCTTAGATGTTAACAGAATAGAGTCTGCAGTGTGGACCTACACTACATGTCCACTATATGTTGTGGACACACTTCCTTCTCCTTGCAACCACAGATACACACATACACAGCCTGTCTAGTAACCTCAGAGAAGCATTACCAATACAATAGGTGACTCTGAGCAGAAAAACATGAACCTATTAGCACCATGCCTAATACCAAGCATGAGCTAGATTGGGGGTGAAGCCCCCAGCATTGAGCCAGGGGCAGTGGAATTGTGTTCTCTTTGTATAATGGTAAATCCAATCAAAACCTTACAATGCTTCAGAATCTAGGCCTTCTAGACAGTTACTCCAACAAAAGCAGGATAAACTCTTTATTTTAGAAGAAAATAAGCAGGTGTCCCAATACTTTATCATACTTTAACTATATCTATATAGTGCATAACTAAATATTAATTTGTGTTATGTATATCTGTACTGCTTTTGTCTAAACTTATGTGACTTATGTGATTATGGATCACTGCAGGATTTTAAAATGTATATTTATTTATTAATATAATTGTAAAAGAATTAGATATAACCGGTTGTTTCCCCAAGCACAAATGCGTAAACATCATTTGTGCGTCATTAAATCATGGTCTTTTTTGCTTCTTCACTTCACTTGAACTCAACTTGCTTCACCTTGAAACTGCTAGAGCTCCAATTTAACCTACGGCCCCTTTAAACTACTATAACGACTGTGAAATGTCATGTTTTTGGAGAAAAGACACAGACGGCACCGCAGACTGAAGGGTCAGATGAGACGGCTCTGGCCCGAGAGCGCTCCGATGAGACCAGTCTGGTCTGGGCTGCTCGTCAGGGGAGACACAGCAAATTTACTCGGGCTGAAATCTGATGCCCTAACAGCCATTTTCCCAAAATCCAAATCCCCACAGAGCCTGTTTGGAATGGACGGCAGCCACACACGCACACATATATAAACACTCACAGACACACACACACACACACACACACACACACACACACACACACACACACACACAAGTGATTGGCTTTCACTGAGGCACGCTTGAGGAGGGTATGATGAATAAGTGATTAGTAAATGGGTCCCTCTACACATAAGATGGGCACACAGACGACTAAATGCCTGGCATGAACACACACACACACACACACACACTCCATGTGAGGCAGTGTTTCATCATTGGTAACTGAGCCTCATATTAGGTTTATGTGGCCATCCACAGAGATGTCTTCATGGAGTCAAATTAAAAGCCCAAACTGCACATGGGCTCGTCTCAGACAGGCCATTCATCAACTGAATATGTCCATGCCCCTTCACTCTGCGCGTACACACACATACACACACTCTCATGCTTGTGTGGACCAATGGCAGAACAGTGAGGCTGTGCAGATACCCAACAACACATTTACAACGTTTACATATACAAGCATATATGCATTTATCAGTAAACAGCAGAAGAGAGAGAAGTGTGTGAGTATTAAGTAAGTAGTGACACTAGAGTCTTGCTCCAGGGTCAATGATGTTGTCATAAAGACATTAAAATGATTTGTTATTATTATTAATGGCCTACACAAACTTTACACCAACCACAACAGGTGCTTTAAATTATATAAAAGTTCCATCCACTATATGGACAAAAGTATTGGGACACCTGCTCATTCATTGTTTTGTCCAAAACCTAGAGTGTGTGTGTTTATCCTGCTGTCTCCACTGCCCAGGGAAGGCTTTCTACTAGATTTTAAAGCATTCAGCAAACAAAAGTGTTAGTAAGGTTAGGATGTTGGATGATCACCAGCCCAACTCATCCCAAAAGTATTGGATGGAGCACCATCATTCCAGAGAACACAGTTCCACTGCTCCACAGCTCAATGCTACCCCCCTGCATTGAGTGTAGACCATGCCTGACAGTAGGCATGGTACCAATAGGTGCACGTTTATCTGCTCCAGAGAGTCCTATTCTATTGGCAATCCTTCTCTACAGAAATTAGACGAACTGTTAAGCAGTAGGTAAAGTAGCTGAATGCATTCATTAGAAGGAGTGTCTACAAACCTTTGGACATATAGCATATCGAGTACAAATCTTAACCATCAGTCTACGACCTGCCTTTGAGCAGTCCTTTTTGCTTTCCAGTCTCAAAAACACCAGATTTCACAACAGCGTCTTCTGAATCACTACTAGTGTGTACATACGGATGTACAGGACAACAGCAATACCACCCAAGCAGACACACATGCCCCCCTAGGCCCTAAGGTTTTATAGTAGCCAGACCAACAGTACAGAACAGTTCAGCTGCAGATCATAAAGCTCAACATCTTTACACAGTGTGCTGACCAAGAACCCAATCAGATCAATCTCTCCACTGATGAGCTCTGAAAATATTGGCAATGAGACACAAGGGCTTATACTCACCCTTAATCAAAGGCATTCCAGCACACAGCGGGGGGCTTATGGTGATGAGGTTACAGTCTCACGGTCACCAGAGGCCAGCGTGGAGCAGGCCCAGCTCAATCATCACCACCATGAGCTTTTATTAAAAAGCTTGGGTTATTACAACAAACCTCATTATGGGATGCATTACCACGGGAGAAGACCATGAGGTGCAGGCCCGATCTCTGTTTCAAACTGCTTTCATTAATCACACAGCTGCATGAATGTGTGTGTGTGTGAGTGTGTGTGTGTTAGTCCCATTAGTATTCATGTAAACCTTGAGAATTACTATGAACTGTGATTGCAGGCTGCAGGACGGTGATTGATCGTATCTCATTGTGGAGATAATGTATGTGCTGCTACCAGCTGAGTGGAGCGAGAAGTAGATAATCTTAATATTTATAGGTGTTGGTGTGTGTGTGTGTGTGTGTGGGGGGGGGTAAATAGCATCACTAAACCTGCATGAATATACTGGTATATAGCTTGTGTTTGGAAAGTGGTCTCAACAGGATATTTCGAGAAGTGGACAAGGGAATTAGGAAGACAGACGACCGAAGGAACAACCCCTCTCTACTCCATTCCTTTAGAGCACGGGGTGTAAATGAAACTCATAGCACTTTGTGCTCATCCTGCTGCGCTGCTGACCCGCTCACCAGCTGCTATGCCCAGACGTGACCACAGGGGGGAGTTCACGTGTGAATTCTCTCCACGAGCCCCAGCAGGAGAGAACAGCACTGCCACTCCAAGCACAAACGGAGCAGAACAGAGCATTGTACTGCACAGAGCCACCAAAATACCAAAATCAAATAAGAAAAATTATTATTTACACGTGACAAATTTAATTTGTTATTTTGCTGTATGATTTTAATGTAGTTGGATGTAACAAATGTGTTGTTTCATTCTGGATTATTTTATTTTTCCCATTTGTTTTATTGCATCAAAAACATGGAAAAAAACAAAGGGGTTTAAAATGACAGCATACTGACAGTAACCACACCTTTTAAGGGTTAAAAACACTAAAAGTGGGCAATTTGATAAAAATATCATCACAATACTTAGTCGTTTTTATAATATACAATATTTCATGACCATGATAATGCAATTAATGCAACTATAGTAATGCCAGATGCCAAGTGCTGATGGTATCCATGATATATCCATGATACCACATCCTTGTTTCTTCACTCTTTGTCCATTTTAGCAGCGCTGTAGTTCTATAATTCCAGACTGTAGTTCATCTATTTCTCTGCATACGTCTCTGCATACTCCTTTCACCCTGTTCTTCAATGCTCAGGCCCCCACATGACTGACCACCACAGAGCAGGTAGTTTTTGGATGGTGGGTCATTCTCAGCACTGCAGTGACACTGACATGGTGGTGGAGAGTGTGTTGGTGTGTGTTTTAATGGTACAAGTGGATCAGACACAGCAGTGCTGCTGGAGTGTTTGAACACTGTGTCCACTCACTGTCCACTCTATTAGACATATTGCAGATGTTAAGCCAGAGACGGAAGCTCACCTGTTGCTGCAGTGTTGGTCATCCTCTAGTCCTTCATCAGTGCTTACGGGACACTGCCCACAGGATGCTGTAGGCTGGATATTTCACTCCAGCAGTGACACAAAAGGTTTAAAAACTCCAGCAGCATTGCTGCATCTGATCCACTCGTACCAGCGCAACACACACTACTAACACACCACCACCACATCTGTGTCACTGCAGTGCTGAGAAGGACTCACCACCCAAATACTACCTGCTCTGTGGTGGTCCTGTGGTATATGCAAGTATATGGCTACATACAGTTTGGTATTATTATATACAGGCAAAGGTGTGGAGGGATGCTGATTTCACAGTACTGTATGCCTCTGCCTCTGCGTATGTGTGTGTGTGTGTGTGTGGAAAGTAGTGGAGTGGGCTGGTAATTAGTTTTAATTGGTTTAGCAGAGAGCTGGAGGCAGGCTGGTGAAACAGCAATGCTGAATCTTTCTCTCTGATCTGATAACACACTATCAAACCTCTCTATCTGTGTTCCCTCTGCAGCACACTCACCAAAGCCAGCCAATCTGGCAACAACTTATGCAGAGTGCGTGTCAGTGTGTGTGTGTGTGTGTGTCTTTCTGTGGGTGTGAGATCAAATGTATTGGGGTGTTACATTTCATAAAAAAACAGACAAGATGTCCATGCAAACACACACACACACACACACACACACAAAAACAGGGAGCAACGGAAACACCACCACAAAAAGCACTTCCAAACACACAAACAAGTGAAGGCGTACATACACACACACACACACACATACACACACGCAGCTCTATCATAGCCTCAGAGCAATAGGGGGATCTATTCATCCAGATAACAGTGCAAGACTGTAGCAATTTGTGCCCATTTGATGTGTAATGAGCTTCTTATCAGTAAGTGGCCAGAGAAATGAGGTGTAAAGTATAGCTCCTTCAGCACACAGCTAATGCTTCGGCCATGAGCTCATCTCTTCATAACCCCCCCACATAGACACACATATACAAGGCACACATAAGCATACGCACATGCATATACACACACAAAACACATAATAGAGCGACAGAAAATAGAGATAGGTGAGCAGGCAATGGGCAATATAATATATCTGAACCTTGTATTTGAACCAACACTCTTGGCCAAGAAACTCATGGAGAGACTGAGATGTACGGTCTAATTCATACATTGTTTGGCCAGCAAAACTGGCCAATATTAATATTTAATGGATTTATAGATAGAGCGTTAAAGGTTCTGAAAATGAGCCCAAAGGTGGAAGCTAACGGACCCGGGTATCAATCTCCCTGTGATCATCTGTGATCAATAACCCAGTACTCTAACCACTAAGCCACCACTGACTCGTATTACAGAGGTGACCAGTGAGTCTTGCCCAAGGACTTGTGTTGGTGTAGCACAGTATGGTCACCCAGAATTAAACCCCTGTCTCCACCAACAACACTACAAGTTTATTGGACTAGTACATCACTAATAAGAGCTACTGAACTGCACGGTACTATGTCTTCTAACTATGGTCAGTTTTAATCAGCCCTCTTAAAGTTGGTAAACTGTCACATCAGTCAGGAAGAGAGGGCAATGGCAGCTTCTTGCAAGACCACAGGGATCATTTCTTGTTTACCTGTGGTCGGTTTAACAAGTCATGGAACACATACACACGTACACAAAACCACACAACTGCACCAACACACAAACACGCACACCAGCCTGCACCTGGGTGAAAAACAGTGTAAGCATCGGCAGGCTGCCGAGAGGCACTCGGGCCAAGACACTTGGAGCTGCATTCGATTCATCTTTACGGCCACTCCACCATGAGCAATCTGCTGTGAACCACACTGCCATCAACACAGCCATTCCACAGACACACTCACACAGACCCACAAACACACACACACACATGCTCTCTGAGAGCTGCCGACTGACTCCCCTCAGACTGTCACGACTCGGCCACTACACTCGCAATTTATCAGCCATTTCTTTCCCTTCATGTCTCGTGAGCCGCAAAACACATGAAATCACCATCATAAAGGAGTCCAGGGGTATGTAAGCGTCCTTTACAAGCGCTGAGGGAACCGGGTCATAAATACTGCAGCGAGAGCTCCGACGGTGCCGTGATCAGCTGACCCCACGGCTCTAAACCATCATAAAGCGAGCAGAAGGAGAGGTCAGGCCAGCGGGCTGGAAATCAGGCGTGGATGGTCAGGAACTGAGGAAAAGGGAGACTGTACAGAGCAGCAGATGAGTGTCTGAGGGCAGCGGGGGACAGTGGAGGGGTCAATCCACGGCGCAGCCATTACATCATCCTGGCGACCAATGACCAAGGCCGTATATCAGCCACAGCAGGAGTGTGTGCTCATCTAAGGGATCGTCACTGAGTAATGAGATGCTTTTAAGGATGGTATAGAGGATTTGTCCAGCAGGAAATACACACATCAGGATTTTCTCTTTAAAATAAATAACTTCTCTTTATAATTTTGATCTTAATGGCTACATGATTTTTAATTTTGTAAACTTTATTTTTTTATTATTGTGTCTTTATCTATTTATTGTCTTTATGTGTCTTTATCACTTTGTTGTGCCTAAAGGTTGAATATATAATATACAATACAATAATAATACACTTGAAATTTATATATAATAAATAATTCAGTATTCACTTTGGTATTCAGTCTTTATTGAGTATCTGGAAGCTTTCTCTTCTAAGCCACAAATATTTTAGTCTAAACTAAAACAAATTTGGACTGGCATTAATATTTATTTATTATATAACATTTATTACTGTTAATATATGGGGGAAAATACAATAAGCTAGTTTAATTAAACGTATCTTAGGGAGTTTTCCCACTAGAGCTTCTAGTGTGTCTGTTTGCTACGCTATTTTGGTAGCTCTGCATTTGGTCATTGAAAAAGCTGTTTGGGCCAGGGAGTGGGGGCCAGAGCACCGATCTGTTGTACTCCTGAAATTAGTGGTCTGGGGTCCGCTCCTGGCGAACTCCGGTGCAGTTCTGCTGCAGGTGTGAAAGCTATTTGCTCCCTGCACTGCGTGTGGGGTTCGTTTGGTCATGTGACTGCTTTGACTTATTTGCAGGTATTCCAGCACAGTAAAATGCCAAAACCACTGAAAAGCGCTGTTTTCCTCCTGCTTGAGTGTTTAAATCCAAGGTAAATATCAATAGCAATACACGGATGAATCTAGGTTAGGGGTGGGCAATGAGGCCAAGCCAGTGATAAACAAGTCAAGAATTGGTCCTGGGTGCAGAACTGTGTTTGGGACAAGTGTGAAAATCCCCTCAAATATATGCCATCCACACCTCACCTCAGAGTGCAACAATCTACACTGCTTTTCACACAGCCAGTAAAGTTAATGAGGCCCAAGTCTGAAAGCACTGAAGAGACAGGACAAATGGTTGGTATATCATGGAAGACACCATAAGTCCAAATCTCAAATATGCATTTAACCACTTGTTAGGCCACAGCAACCCATGCAAGAGACCATCAGGTGTCAGGTGATGTACCAGCTTTAGACGGCAATAAAGGATCTACAACTGGACAAACAGTAGATCTGTTTTCTTGCTTGTCAAACAGCAAGTTTTAACTACTTTTGGTGCGTATTTTTCAGAAGCCATCAATACAGCGTAGGAGCTGCTCTTTATACGAGCTACCAAAAATCACTACATTTTAGCACGTTCTTGTATTAAGCAAAAATCACAGCTAAAGTAATAAAAATGTTTTTGATTTAACTGGATCTCTATGAAAGCCTGAGCAAACTGACCAACGTTTTGGAGCTGTTAGATGAAGCAGTGTTATTATGAACGTGAACCCTCTAGCAAAGTGTAATCGTGCTCAGTCAATCCGCAAGGTTCTCTTTTTTAACCCAATCCAGGGATGAAATAGAGACAGAACCAACACTCAGTACGCAATTAGCGCACATCAACCACTGCCCGCGTTCCAGCTAGAGCTGGTTCCAATCCCTTTAAGAGTCATCAAGCACTGGAGTCAAACTTCCAGAGAGAGAGAAAAAGAGAGAGAAGGGGGGGTGGGGGGGGACAGGACAAGACTGAGTAACTGTCAGACGGGCATGCGTTAAACCCTTAGAGTTAACCACTAATACACCAAGCAAGGCGTTGATCCTTTTCCGCTAGTCTTCAGACCACTGATCAACAAGCTGACGCCAACATGAAGCTTAGATAAAGTATGAAGTAGCTAAATTCCCTCTGAAAAGGAGCCCTCCGCACTCTGGAAAATTCTACAGAGACCCAGTAAGAAGACTCCTCTAAGATAGCGTGATCGGGCTGGAAACAGTCCTTGCGGAGCTCCGTTAAAAAGAAAACCATCTGCAAGCCTGATAAAAGTGATTTGTGTTTCCTGAGCTTGCAGCTGAGAGCCAATAAAAGCGAGTGCTTTAGTCCAAAACCACGCATGACAAGTCCAGAGAGGTCAAATGCTCAATTAGTCAAAAACACAAACAGTCTAATAATACCTGGAGCCCTGGACCTTCCCCTATACTTGTATGTAGTCCACTACCCCAGTACACACAGGCCAGCAGCAGCCAGCTGAGATTAACGACAGTAGTATGGATTTCAACCCCCTGGTGTCTGATGTTTTGGAAAAAGGGATTATAGCGGGCACCGGAATGAATCAGAACACAACTTCCACTCAGCAAGTTAATAAAAGGGATTGATTTAAGCAAATAGAAAGGGAGAAGGGGCGAGAGAGAAAGAAGGAGAGAGAGAGGGTGAAATCCCTTTTCGTTTGCAGCCATTTTGTGGATCATGTATCTGTCGAGCGATTTGTTAAATGGACTTAGCGGGTAGCGAGAGGGAGACAGACACATTCCTTCCCTGTGCTCTGAAAGATGAAACTCTTCTCGTCTCTTCTCTCAGAGCAGAAGACAGTAGCAGGTCTACAGATGTGCAGTAGTTGGGGCTTCATAAAGCAGTGTGTTTTGGCAGGGCCTTTGAGCCTGAACTGCATGCGTGAGCTCAGAAACCTCTGCCGCTCAACTAGCTTTTTTTTAGGGCCCTATGTCCTTTGTTGTTGGCATTTTTTTGTTTTTTGATTTTTAAATAAATCCTGAAAATAAACTGCTTAAGAAGAAGTAACAATGTAGTGAAGAAGAAGAAGAAGAAGAAGACGACGACGACAACAAAGGTATTTTAAAAAAAGAAGAAGAAAGATGAAGAATGTATATTAGAAAGCAGACTAGAAGGAGGAGAATGAGAAGGAAGACGAAGTAACTTATGAGGAGGTGATGGAGGAGGAGGAAAGGGAGAAGTAGGAGTAGGAAGATGGAAGAACAGGATAAGGGTGAGAAATTAACAAGAAAAAGGAAGAGCAGAAGAATGGAAAAGAGAAGAAGAAAGAGGAGAACAGCAAGATGAAGAAAGATGATATGAATAAAGAGGAAGAGGAGAAGAAAATGGAGAACTAGGAGGAGGAAGGAGAAGGCCAACAAGCAAACAAGTAGGAGAAGAATGAGGAGAAGGATGGAAAGGAAGAAGGAAGAAAAGGGAGGAGGTGGAGGAGATGAAAAGGGAGAAGTAGAAGCAAGAGGAGAAGAAGACTGAGGAAGAGGAGGAGAACAAGGAGAACAATGAGCACTGATGAACTTCTGAGATAGGCGGAGGCAAGCTGAAGCTTAGCTAGGCCTTATCCAGGAGAAGCCCTAACTCTGCTTAGTTGTATAGATACATATTATATATACAGTCATTTTCACAAACAGCAGAAGGATGCCTACTTGAATAGGAAGGGGACACTCACAAATACACCAGCTGTGATATGCCACAGTCCACATACAGGCAAATACATGCTCCTAGTGTTTAAGTGTTATTATTTTTGTACGGTTTGCAAGAGTAAAGCTCATATACATCATACACAGCCATTCCCAAGCATTAACATGTAGCTTTAAAATCATAATCTAATCAAAATAAGTTTGATTGGCCTAACAGCTGCCCATCAACCATGTGTGTACCACCTATGATGCTAAGTAGATACGACATCAACAGGGGTAAAAACCTGTGATTGCGGTTCCGTCACAACAAACCCATCTGCTGTTTGTGAAAATGAGCTAAAGGGTTACGTGACAGAACTGAATTGAGACAGTGTGCATTGCATGAATGGTGTTACGAATTGCTGACATGTCACATCTGGTGTGAATCTGGAGTCTGAAGTCGTGTGTGGATGTGTGTGTGGAAGTGTGGATGGAGCATCTAAGGCTAAGATTAGTCCAGCTCTAAAACACCTGATCAGACTCATCACCTAATTAACAAGCCCTTCCTGAGCTGATGAGGGTGTGTTAGAGCTGAGAAAACACTAAAAATGTGCAGAGCATGGGTACTTCAGGAACCAGGTCGAGAACCACTGTGCTAAAGCTGCTGCAACAGGGGGTTATGTTTTGAAGGGACGTGATCCAACGCAGCGTTGTTTTTAATCAGATTCGTTTGTCTATGAGTGATCAAAGGCGTGCAGTGGCCCCGCTGCTGACTAATGAGGGTGATGTTTTACAGGAAGGAATGTGTGGTGTGGATCGGACCCCGGCTGCTTTCTGGAGTTTCTCACACTGGTTACTGGCCATTGGATCCAGATGCAAGCTAGTATCATGCCAAGAAGTGACACACACACAAAAGTGAACTCCAAACAAGTACCCATGCTTTCATCCATGTAAATATAGCATTAACTTACCTGAAGCCCAATACTCTTCAATAAGGTCACTGGTAACTTTCAGTAATTCCAAAACTGAACGAACATAAGTTAGTGCCAGCTTAACACGGAGTGTCAGCAATACTGATCCAAAAGACCTTAATGTATTTCCTATACTGATCCAATCCAAGAAGCTTAATAGAGTATCAGCAATACTGCTCTGAGAACTTTAATACAAAATATTGATGATGAAGATCCAGTCTCCAGAACCTTCATGCTGAGTATTGGCGATACCGATGCAATCCGAAATCCTTAATGTTCAGTACTGGCGATACCAAACCAAGAAACCTAATGCTCAGTATTGGCGATACCAAACCGAGATCCGATCAGAGTACCTTTTTTTGAGCATTGGCGATACCAAATCAAGAACCACAGCGCTGAGTATTGGCGAAACCAATTCGATAACAGAACCTTTATCCTGAGTATTGGCAATAATGATCTGATCAGAGAACCTCGGTGCTGAGTATTGGTGATATCGATGCAACTGAAAACCTTAAGGCTGAGAATTAGTGATACCAATACGATTAATGTACCTTAATCCTGAGTGTTGGTGATTCTGATGCAATCAGAGTATTGTTGGTACCGATCTGTTTCGAGTACTTTAATACAGAGTATTGTTGGTACAGATCCGATCAGACTACTTTAATGCAAAGTACTGTTGGTACCGATCCGATCAGACTACTTTAATGCAGAGTACTGTTGGTACCGATCTGATCAGACTACTTTAATGCAGAGTACTGTTGGTACCGATCTGATCAAAGTACCTTAATGCAGAGTATTGTTGGTACCGATCCGATCAGACTACTTTAATGCAGAGTACTGTTGGTACCGATCCGATCAGACTACTTTAATGCAGAGTACTGTTGGTACCGATCTGATCAGAGTACCTTAATGCAGAGTACTGTTGGTACCGATCTGATCAAAGTACCTTAATGCAGAGTATTGTTGGTACCGATCCGATCAGACTACTTTAATGCAGAGTACTGTTGGTACCGATCTGATCAGAGTACCTTAATGCAGAGTACTGTTGGTACCGATCCGATCAGAGTACCTTAATGCAGAGTATTGTTGGTACCGATCCGATCAGACTACTTTAATGCAGAGTACTGTTGGTACCGATCTGATCAAAGTACCTTAATGCAGAGTATTGTTGGTACCGATCCGATCAGACTACTTTAATGCAGAGTACTGTTGGTACCGATCCGATCAGACTACTTTAATGCAGAGTACTGTTGGTACCGATCCGATCAGACTACTTTAATGCAGAGTACTGTTGGTACCGATCTGATCAAAGTACCTTAATGCAGAGTACTGCTCCATGCTACTTCGCATACACATAAATGCAAATACATAAACGCACACACACAGACACACACACACACACACACACACACACACACACACAAACAAAAAACCTAGCATTGGAAACTGAGCTCTAAACCAGAATTGGCACTCTCTCACACACTGGAAAAACCACAAATTCTTAATAGAAAAAAAAGAAAGAAATCACACACACACACACACACACACACACACACACACACACACACACACACACACACACACACTGTTTGTGGCATGGAAGGGCAGTCAGCCCATATTTGGTGACTGTTTGATCACAGAGCAGTGTGTGGAGAGATTTCGGAGTTCTATTCAATCTCAAGTGTAGCACCACAGTGCCCCCTACTGTCTGCCAACAGCATCAGCATCTCTCTCACACGTGCACGCAAAAACACACATACACAGTTCTGAGTGCTTTCATCCCTCTCAACCAAACTTTAATTCAAAGATTCATGATTAAGTTTTCTTCAAAGAGCCTGAGTTATCACACCACACCAAACCGCTGCTTCATTTCCAAACGCAGTCAAAACAAACAGCGCTGCCAAACAGGGATCAAACGAGCGCTCGGAGGGCCAAAGGCTGCCTCAGAACATCATGAAGGGCAGAAAAATTGGGAATTGATTGGAGAGAAGCAGCTTGAAAACACACAGTAAAAGAGCAATAATGTCCAAGACCGATGCTGTACAGATGAAGAATGGAAGCAGTGGGATCAGCAGCAGTGCTGGGAGCAGAGCTGTGGGTTTACACGAATGCTGGGATGTTTGCGTACGCAAATTTGCCTTAATAGGAAGCATGACTCCATAAGATTTGGGATTCGGAGGGAAATGATATTTGATATTTAAAACCTCTCTGTGTCTATTCTGATCTCTCTCACTCTCATTTTCGTCCCCTCTTTCTTCTCTCTCTCTCTCTCTCTCTCTCTCTCTCAGCAGGAGGTCCTGGTGGGAAAATTGTTGTCGTTTCCTGTCTTGTAGGCCGGCGTTACCCAGGAGATGCCCAGGGTGATTTTCCCGATGGATCACGCTTCTATAACAGGTGCCATTATACACAACAACTAGTGGTGCGTCCACCCCTGCTGAGCAACACAAAAAACACTCTATTTGTATGTGTGTGTGTGTGTGTGTGTGTGTGTGTGTATACATCATACATTGGTTTGCATTGTTGGCATAATGGCAGGCAGGGGAAGTGAGGTAATGCCATGTTTGCTACCCAATCTTTTTATTGTTGTTTGTGAGTGTGTGTGTGTGTGTGTGTGTGTGTGTGTGTGTGTGTGTGTGTGTGTGTGAGAGTGAGTGAGCGAGAGTGAATGACTTGGAGGTCAAATGGATTTCAATGGAATAACTGCCCCTGTGCTGGAAATAGCAGGTACCACGGTCTTCAACTAAGAGGATACAAAGTATTCTCTCTCTCTCCCTCCCTCTCCCTCACAAGCTGTAGAGAATCAAAACTGAAGTTACAATACTAACTAAACTAATGACACACATACAGTTGTTCTTTTATTGAGCACAGTGAAGATCCCCCTAAACTGTGTCTGGAACACGTCATGTAACTCGTCTTCTGAAAGTTGTTTGCATTGACAAATTGATCATAGCCAATGTTTCTTTAAAGAACAGGTCTGTCAGTAGTCAGGCTTTGTGTGTTCTTATTTAATGAAACCCACACGTCTCACCTCAACCTCAACTGAAACAGCTTTTGTCAAGTCAAGTCAAGTGGGTTTTATTGTCATTTCAACTACATACAGAGTACACAGTGAAACGAAACAACGTTCCTCCAGGACCATGGTGCAACATAGACAGTGCATACAAAACACAAGTGCAACACAATGACACAAAGTCAGACAGACAACACAACACAGTACAGACAGAGAATAAAAAATAATTGGGGGTAGTGTGCAAATGATGCAGTGTGTAATAAATATTGAGTGAGGTAGTAAAGTTATTAGTGCAAATGCTTTGTGCAAAAATTGTTCCCATTTTATCTGGGGTAAATGGTTGGAGAGAGAGAGAGAGAGAGAGAGAGAGAGAGAGAGTGCATGTAACAGAAAAGACATCAGGTCAGAAGTTGAGTTGAGTTGAGAAGTCTGATGGCTTGTGGGAAGAAGGTATTGCAGAGTCTGGTCGTGTCGGTCCTTCTTCCTGATGGCAGGAGGAAGAACAGTCTGTGTGAAGGGTGGGTGGAGTCATCCACAATGCTGGTTGCTTTGCGGATGCAGCGGGCAGTGTAAATGTCCATGACGGAGGGGAAAGAGACTCCGATGATCCTCTCAGCTGTCCTCACTCAATTACCTCCCTGAGATCTCATTAACACACGTTCACTTACTTTTTCTAGCCTGCACTAGCCGGCATGGCATGACTCACTGTGAAATCTTCTGAAAATTACCTCCTCTATTCACACATCAGTCTGACATTACCCGGACTGTGTATTTGGGGGCTGGCAGGTTAAGTCCGGGTAATGTCCGGGACAAACGACTCAGACTCTTGCGTTCACATATAGCTCCTCCGGATGAGTTCTGGAGGACTGTGCATGTCTGAAAGGGCTTTTAGTCTTTAGTTATGTGGGCAACCATGGCCTAAATGTTAGTGTTAAGTTGGCTTGGGTCAACAGTTTGATCCCCTGGACTGGCAGGAAGTGGGAGCGGGTGGGAGTGCAGGAACAGTGTGTTCCCTTCCCTTAACATTCATGGCTAAGGTGCCCTAGAGCACAGCACCTATCTGCTGTTGTGAATCTGCTGTGAAAGGCACTGTATAATCAGTTCACATTAAATAATAATTTAAAAATGTAAAATAATGATATGAAATTTGAATTAGAGTGATTGTGACTGTGAGTGATATCGCATTGTGCTCCCAAACTTCTGAAATGAGTTCATTTTCACCTGCACCTTTCTACTCGAGTGAGCTGTAGGCGACGTTCCACACACACACAGACACACCTGGCCCACCTGCCTGCGCCCAGTCTGCTGTGAAGACTGCACGCAATCTCAGTGTAGACACACAGACACACTGTATTAGCTCCCCTTTCACACACACAGCAAAAGTCCACCTGTCACACCCACACACACCCACACACACACACACACACACCTCCTCTCTCTTCAAGCTCCAGCGTAGAAGAAAAGCCAGAGAGATCATCTGGCCTTTGATATTCTAATCAGTGCTGATGTGAAAATCACACTTGTGCATGCACAGACACACACACCCACAGACGGCGGTGTATCGAGCCACTATGGAGACAGTATGGCAGCTTCACTTCGGTCCCCACTGAAACACCAGCAGCTAAAACTAATTAAAGTTTAGGTGATGAGTGTAAAACACGGCCACTGATGCAGGCAATCTGGTGGCTGCTTCGGCACACAGAGAAGAGCGGGAAGGAAATACACCTGGGAGTTCAGAACTACCAACCACACACACACACACACACACACACACACACACACACACACAGTTACCTGATCAACAACGCGGCAGGCAACGCGGCTTAGCTTAAACTCCTGCTGAGGATTAAATAGCAGTTCTAAAGGCTTTGTTCTGGTGTGTTGTACTGTGTTATCAGCTCGCATGGACTTTCTCGCACTACAGGCAAAGAAAAACTGAAAGCAAGCAGTGACTTTATTAAGGATGCAAAAGCATCATACAATCAAGTCACCTACACATCACACCTACAGGAGCTTTTATGACTTCCCATTCTAAATCCAAAGACATCAATATGGAGTTGGTCCCCCTTCGCAGCTCTAACAGCAGGTCTGGAGGTCTGCAGTTATTGAGTCAGCAGAGCGTTGGAGACCTTTCTGCACTGTGCTCGGAGCTCAGCACTCGGCCCTGACCCCGCTCTGTAACTTTATGTGGTCTGACACTTGGTGGCTGAGATGCTCTCTGTGGTTCCTAAATGCGTCCACCCATTCTTTCACTAATGTGTGTAAAGGCAGACTGTATGGCGGTCAATGTTTAAGAAGTGTGCCATACCTATATAAGATAAGATAAGATAAGATAGTCCTTTATTAGTCCCGCATTGGGGAAATTCTCAGTGTCACAGCAGAAAGGGATAGCAAGACATTACAAAAATATAGATAAATAATTACAAATATATACAAATATATACAAAAATGCTGAAATTGGGAAATCTAAGCCACCTGGATCAGCATTAAAAAGAATCCAGTTGAACATTTGGCTCTTCTGGAGTTTACATAACACATTAAAGATGCTGCATAATGCAGATTTTAAAGCAACTGTCTGTCGATAGCAATACAATTCTGCATCATTCATCATGCATGCCTAGTCAAAACAAGATTTAATAGAATTAGGGGATTAATACAATAGGATTATTCAATTACTAATAAAGAAATGACGGCCCTTGCTGCTTCTAAACTTGTGTACACAACAGAAAAAAAAACCTTAAAAACCCTTCCTCACAACTTTCTTGCTAGAAGGCCCATGAAGGCAGTAGGCTCCTGTGTAACACTCAGCAAAGATGCCGTATGCAGCATCCCTTCAACAGGACAAACACAGACAGCCCCCAATGTTCACCCTGCAGGGCCTATATGCTCTAAAGCAGATGTGGCTGTCAGGTCACACACACGCATACAACGATGAAGACTCACAAAGTGAGCACCACCCACCTGCGGATCCATGGAGACAGAGAAACCCAGAAAGCTGTAACCCAGACCAGAGAGCGTCAATATGGGAATACAGACTAACAACTGGCCACTGTGAACTATTATTGACACTAGGGCAGGACAACACATTCATTTATCATCTTATCAGCTTCTTCCTGGTCAGGGCCGCAGTGGGCCCGGAGACTACCTGGAATCATTGGGAATCAAAGTAGGAATACCCTCTGAACAAGACACCAGTCTATCGCAGGGTACCACACACACTGACTCCCAGGGGCTATTTAGAATAGTCAATTCACCGACCATGTGTTTTATTTATTATTATTATTTTAGGAGGAAATCGGAGTACCCAGAGGAAACCAACACGGACACAGGAAGAACACTTCAAACTCCTCACAGACCAGAGCAAGGATCAAACCCACAATCCCAGACCCATACCCACCCCCACCCTAACACACACGCACATACACACTACCTGATCACTGTCTGATGGCTTCAAATGCTTGAAGTTTGTGACCAGGGCAAATATAAATATTTAAGTCGATGGCTACGCTTGAATTCATCTCGCTCCTCCATATACTTCAAGGAAAAGCATCCCAGCTGTCTCCTCATGAAGCTGCTTGAGGGAATGCCAAGAGCTGCATCAAAGCAAATGCGGACCACTTTGAAGAATCTTGAAAAATCACTGTTTTTGTAGAGACGCTCAGATATGGGAATCGTGGGCAGAAGCTGATTTCCGATATTCCCCCATAGTTTCCACTGCTTATTATGATAGGAATTAGCTAAAGTTTTCATTTACATGCAAAGAGACTAAATCCACCTGGGTTTTCATAAGAGAAAACACAACATGTGCTTCTGTAGGGTTGAAGGTACATTAGCTCAGCATTGCGTAAACATTCAGGGCTGGGTTTCCTGAAAGCCTTTTATCACAAAGATGATTTTTAAATGGCCAAACGAGCATTACGGTGAACACTCTCTCTACCAGTTAAGATGATCCTTCTGGGAAACAAGGGCCTGCTCTTTCCCGGAGCTCAATTATTTAAGAAGTCATCCAATATTGGTTTGAAGTGTCAGTGAAATTTACATATCGACATTCTAAACATCTTGAAGATTTGTAGAAGGAGGTGGCAGGTTGGTGGTGCAGCAGAAATTTACGGTTGTGGGTTTAATTCTCGCTCTGATCTTTGTCTATGAGGTTCTTCCCATGTACTCTGGTTTCTCCCCACCTCATAAAAATGCATGATTGGTGAATTGGGTACACTAAATCACACCTTACACTTAACAAAATAAAGATGCTACAAATGATGCTATAGAAGAATTTTTGGTTCCAATAAAGATTTTTTGTAAAAGAGGAGTGTGAAGAACCTACATTGGTAAAGCCTTCTTCAAACCTTTAAAAGGTTTCTAGCTACTATGGATGATCTTATTGGAAAATTCTGGTACATCCTTAATAAAGGTGCTTTAAATGGTTCTCTAAGAAGAAACTCTTTTGCTTCTATTAAGAACTACACATTATTTCCAAATGATTTTGGAAACGCCTTCTAATGAGTGCATTCAGCTCATTTATGTTGCACCCATTGCTGACACACATGTGCAAATGCACACTCACACAGCTTGTCTAGTCCCTGTAGAGAAGTATTGACAATAGAATAGGACTCTCTCGAGCAGATAAACATGAACCTAATGGCACCTATTGGCTTAATGCAAGGTGTGGGCCAGAGGGGTATAAAGAACCCCAGCACTTTTGACTTTACTTGTGTGTGTGTGTGTGCGTGTGTGTGTGTGTGTGGACAAAAATATCGGGACAGCTAATTGTTAGTTACTTCTGAAATCAAGGGTATATACTTATAATAAATAAATAAATAAATAAAGAGCTTACCCTGCTTCTGCTGGAGAGACTGTCTCTACTATCCAGTCAATGCTTTCTAATAGATTTTGAAGCACTGCTGTGAGAATCTGATTGCATTCAGCAATTGTGAGTTATTAATTATGCAATAATGTGTTCATGAGATCAGAATGTGGGACGATCTCCAACCCCATCTCATTCCTAACCCCTTAATTCATCCCAAACCTATTGGATGGAGCTCCATCATTCCAGAGAACACAGATCCACTGCTCCACAGCTCAATGCTGGGGTGTTTTATACCCCTCTGGGGGGGATATATATATATATATATATATATATATATATATATATATACACACACACACATATACACACACACACACACACACACACAAAAAGAAGTGTGATGTGAATGCTGGGGTCTATGGTAGGCTTGCTAGTCTGTTCGCGTCTGAGTGGCAGTGTACTTCAGACTCAGACATTAACAGGATTTCTGACGCAACTCTGCCCAACAGCGCTGCAACACTATGGTACTACGCTGCTTTACCTCTGGGGCTCCATGGGTTCTGTGTATGTGTGCGCGTGTGTGTGTGTGTATGTGTGTTTCTGCAAAAAGAAAATATACCACATAAAGACAGACAGACATCGCTTTAGCAGTGTGTGACAACAACACTATGCATGTTGGCTACTGTGGACTATCTCTCCACCAACAACAAGTTCATTTAAAAATGACTCCCCCTGAGGACCACCAAAGCACAACAACACTCCACTGCTTTGCTCCCCGATTGCAACTTGTGTGTGTGTGCCATAATTAAGTCACAGCACACAGAACAATAACAGAGAGGGGGCTGAGAGTGTATGCTGATGATAAGAGCGTTATATGTGAGATGCACACGCTCAAACAGACCACGCATCACAGTGCGCCTGAACTAATGAGTGTGGGTAGTGTGGTAATGACTACACCATTCACCCTAATGGAACAGACTGTGGGTGGATAGGAATACGCTGGGCATGCTTCATCAAAGCTGGTGCACAGCGAGGAATCTTTGGGGGCGAACGTTCACGGCTTTGTTTATTTAAACCCTGCTTATGTCTTTAGTGTCTTCAGACTGGAGCATAATAAAGGAGAAAGTTTGCAGCTGGTGAACGATAAAGGTTAGGCCAGTGGCACACAGAACTGAGCCGGGAGTCAAGAGATGGACCCTCAGTAAGACTGCTCTTAAGTGCACTGAGCTAATGAACACCTACCCTGCTAAACAGGGACACACTTGTAATATTAGGAATGTTCTATTATGGTGTGCCAGAAGACAAGTACTGTACTGTGTTGGAAGCAGGGAACAGGCAAGCATAAGGATCTGAGCCACTTTGACAAGGGCCAAACGGTGATGGCTAGACAACTGGGCTAGCATATCTCCAGAACATCAGGCAGGTCTTGTGGGGAGTTTCCGGTAGGCAGGGGTCAGTACCTACCGAAAGCACTCCATGGAGGAACAACCTGTGAGCCAGCATGACAGGGTTATCAGCACCTAAGGCGCTTGGCACAATCTATGGGGGGGGCTCACCTCACAACTTACAGGACCTGAAGGATGAGATGTTTCTGGAACATTCTGAAAATGTCTTTTCTGACTGTACAACATAATGCCCTTACAATTTTTAAAGACATTCTGGAAAGGTCTAAAGGATGTTAATTGTGTTAACTGAGTACAACTCCATTAATCAACGATTTGGAGATTTTTTCTATTGGTTCACAATTACTGTACTATACTATAATGTAATTTATTTCAGTTATGCTGTAAAATGCACCCTTTTTTGCCCTTGTGCTTCAAAATGGACCAAAAACAAAGTCATTAACATGCACAAGTATTTTCTTTACATTGCATTAATTAATGTGGAAACTGTTTTAATTCCAGACACATATTTTACCAAACTCTTATGTAGCTTGGAGTTTTTTAATGCATTTGCTAATTAATGAAGACAATAAAGACAAATACCTTATTCCAACAAACAGTTGTAATTGACTTTTTGCCAATATGAAAGTCTCAAACACATTTTTGCTGTCAAAATGTGAAATCAAGGATGTGCAAAGAAGCAGCAATAAAATAAAACTAAATCAGTTTTTCCTTCATTGTTTTTGGAATCAGCCAAAAACAAAAACAAAAAAACAGACCGTCAAGTGTGGGACAGTAATTTCAGCTTTCAGCCTGAAAGTAAATTGTTACTGCTACATTTGTATTAGTGACTTATTCTGATGCAGACTGTTTGTATTTGTGACTTTATTTTTGACATGGTATGTTTATGATGTAATGGTTGCGTGTAGCAATTGCTCCTTTCTCACATTATTTTTTTTCCGTCCCACATTAAAAGTTAATAGTGGAGTGGGTGGTTCTGAGGTTCTGAGGACTAACTTAAAGATTTCTCCTATTTACACATTCACATGACAGACAGCTGCTCAGTCAGTGTTTTCACTGCAGCCCTGTGTTCAGACTGAGGGAATTATTACTGTAAAAATGATCACCTGCAGTAAAACTGTACTCCGCACGGTCATGGTTAAACTCTGATGCTAAATCTGCCGTTCCTGTGCTGCCCAAACCTTTCCTAAGTAGCTTGAGAAACATGTGACGACATGAACTAATTGACTACTAAATTACTAAATTGGGTGTTGATTTTAGTCGACTAGCCTTTGCTCCCCTGATCAATATTGTTACTGTAATTGCATGGTTGCAGATCATAAAGCATATCTGTGGTTAACTAATTTCTTTACGTTTTTAAAGTATTTGAAAAATTCTCATTTAAAAAAATTCCTGAATATTCCTGTGGACACACTCCTGCATCTTCAGGCGCTACTTTCTTACGATTTCTCACTTCAATGAATTTGAATCATTTTAAGGGAAGAGTACCTTTTGCAAGCTCTTATTTATTAAACACACGGTTTTGCTCAGGCAGCCACAACATGTAACTGCAGGTTAAGAGCACACTGCACGGGTGAAAATGCGCCGTCTTTCGTGTGACAGTTGTATTCAGTAAGTAATGAGCGTGGCACCTCTGGGCTAGCCTGTTTGCAGAGGTCAGGTTCCAGAAGAACAAGAATACCCTGGGTCTCCTCCTCGCTGGGCTTATGTCAAATTGGACCCCTCGGGAAGGGTTTAGGCTGACAGTCCACAGAGGCTTAGAATTGTGGGTAAACCCAGAGGGCCTGAGTCTCGAGTCTAAATGACAGGCAATGACCATGACTTTGGGATACTTGAGGCTGGGGCCTGTGAATGCTAGAACAGGAAAAGTTAAAAGAACAAATGTGATAAATGTTCATCACTGCTGACGGCAGCTTTCACTAAGTGCTTTTCTTGCTCCTCCTTGTATCATTCTAAATTAGGACCGGTAATGACACATACTTTCATTCTATGAAAGCCTGAAAAATGCTTTTCTTTATTCTATAATTCTCACTCTCGCAGTAATATTCTTCCATTTTCTTTTTCTTTGTTCACACTGCTAATTTTCTTGTCACTTTTGCTAAAATTAAGCTCACATCTTACCCAAAAAAAAGATTTTGTCCACCTTTCTCCTATCTAGAAGCCAGAGCTGCTCGAGAAAAGGTAAAAATGTTAGTTAGTCAGCCAGGCACCCTTTCGCTGATCACCAACAGCAGCAACTGTTCCATTTTCAGCCATCTCCTCCTCCAACACGTAAACACGACACTTCAAAACCAGACACATTCTACATGCAGAGCACACCTAAGCTCATCTCAGACTCTTTCATAGCACCACCGCTGTCAAAGTCTCCCCCAATCACCCGCAAACTCCTCTCCCCACCCACCCCCCATCACCGACTCAGCCCTTTACCCCAGAGGCCTCCACCCTTCACCTGTCAACCCCCAGACTGGGACGCAGCACTGCCGTGACAGCCTGGCTCACTACAAGGGCCTATCTGTACACCTGATTCTGCCAAATGAGGGAAAAGAAGGAAACACGAGTGGAATAACAAAACAGGGCAGTCCGGGCTGTGTTAGGAAAACAGCCCCCGTTCTGCCATCGCTTCATGCTTTTTCCAACATTATGCAGTTCAACATTATTCAGAATCAATTAATAAATAACAGAAGATTGAAGGGTAGTGTTCACATTTGAACTGGTACTGGTACCTGGAATTTGATACTGGTCTCCAGTGGTACTTTTTTCAGCACTTCAAGTTTCTGCACGAATGTTATTAGTATTTAATCTACTATTATTGTTTTACTGAGTAAAAAAAATCACTTACTGCCCAGATTTTTTTACCCTAATTTTAACAGGTGTTTAAAACATTCGCACAGTACTGTATATTTGTCAGCTTGAATAAGGCTTTTCTGATATTTAGAATATGTATAAGACGGTTTATGTTTACTGGAATTAAAATCATAATATACGGTATACCAAAAAGCCTCCAGACAGCCTTACACAGGTTAGTGATATTCAGTTGAACACACAAACATACAGAGCCTGACTAACTGGGAAAAAACAAACAAACAAACAAACAAATAAATAAATGGGATCCACTTGAGCTGACAGACAAAGCCTTAAGGTTGCCATGAGAAACATTAGCCAGAAAGGTATAAACCCCCTAGTATCTGTGCTTTCCAGAGTGATGGAGCTTTAACCGATACATTTGGGACAAGTTGGAGTGGCATCTGTGACCATACAAATCATCCAACATCAGTCCCTGACCCAACACATGCTCTAATGGCTGAATGTGGTTAAATGCAATCAAATCCTCACAGCAAATGTTCCAAAAGCTAATGTAAAGTCTTTTAAAACTTTTTTATGACCTTGGAAAAACATTGGATGAGGTGTCTATATGCTTCTGGACATATAGCACACATATAAGCATGCTATTTATAATATATACAGCATTGGTGTTCACTAAGAAAATGTATGCAAGGTTGCGCCACCTTATCTGCACCTTAGTAACCTTATCTATGGGTCCAGAACTGGGCAGTAATCACTGGGCAGGAATAACTCCCTGAACACCCTGGAAGCCATGGTATAATCCCTGGACAGACCAAAGCAGGGTACCTAATAGTACCCAATAGCCCTACCATGTGCATTATTTAGGCAGTGGGAGAAACTCATGGCATTTATTACAATCTATAATAAAGCATTAAAATATAAATAAAATAAATATATTTGAATGCTGACTTGTTCTACAAACACACACACAAAACCTTCTAAAGGAAAGTGAGCAAAACAGTCTCGAGAGCCCTGCTGACAAATGTCAAGTACATGTGACGTGACCCGATAATGAAACCAAACCCAGTAGAAGAGAGAGTGTTTGTATATAAATTGGACTGAAGCTCAAGGCGGCTGAAAGTTAGTTAAGGACCAGAGCGGACGTGTCAGGATGAGACAGAGAGGTGAGAGGGTTTGGGGAGAGCCGGCGGGTCTGGCCCGGGACGCCCCCGGCATGGGCGCGCTCTCACTGAGCTCTCTGACAGCACTGATCAATAGCTGAGACTTCTGAGGCTTAGCAGGAGTGAGGTGCACTTCACTGCCTGAGTGGAGATCAATAAGAGATTAGAGAGAGAAGCTACGCAGGGCCTCATCTTCTCTTTCTCTCTTTCTTCCTCTCTCTGTTGCTCTTTCTCTCACTATAAATGCCACCAGTCTATCCATTCCCATCTCTCTTTTTTTCCTACCTTTGCCTTCCGCCCCCTCGCTAATAAAAAGAAAGAAAACAGCATATGAGGAGAGTGCAGGAGAGGACAGTGGCAGAAAGTAAGCTCCGGGGTGATCTAAAAGAGAGAGGCTACCTGCTGCAGTCCACAGCCAGAATACCAGCCTTGTTTTGACATGCCATCAGATCATCAATGCTGCCTCTTGCTCCAGCACAGCACTGAAGAGTCCCTAGGCATCGATGTCAGCCACATACACATACACCCAGCAGTGCCAACCCACAGCTGAGGGGCTTGATGTCTGAGAGCCACTGAGACACGTTCATACACCTGACTGGTGACTTGCAGAAGAAACAACTAAGCAAATCCCATCAGCTTGAATATTTAGAGGGCATACACTACTGCTAGACGAGAGCAGAATTTGAAGAAATGCAAAAATCTATACAGTTATCCCAGATGAACTAGATCAGCCAAGATGTGGGTTAGGGCAGATTAAGGCTTCCTGCTCATTTAACTTCACCATGTAGAAGATTTAGTCTAAAATGGGTCCCAGTGTGAGGTTTGGTAAGTCCTACTGTGCCCTAAACCACACTGACAAGCTTCCATGACCTTAATGAAGCCCAGATTGAAGTACTTACAGAACAGGCTCAGGTGCCTTTTAATGAGGCACCCTCTGAGCCTTCTTGAACTTCAGAGATTGTCTAATGATGTTCAGAAAAAGTAGGGGGAAAATACATAACCTAATTCAATTTACCAGAATCCTGTTTTTCAAAACCTGCTAGTATTACAGTGCTTGTCTTTTGTCCTTATTAAGTTTTGGTTGGAAATATAAGGGTAATACTAAACTACAAACTTTTTTTTAAGTCACTTCACAAGCAGAATTATCTGCATCACTAGGAATTGACTTCACTCCCTTTATAGTTCACTTTCATACACCCAGGGTTATTGATCTCGAGTGGGGCTTATCCCACAAGCACATCTTCATCATCAAATCTAATCAAATTTATTTGTATAGTGCTTTTTACAACTGGTGTTGTTTTAAAGCAGCTTTATAACAACATAAGACGACATGAAAACCTAAGACCCCCAGTGAGCAGCCATAGCGACAGTGGCAAGGAAAAACCTTGGGAGAAACCAAGACTCACAAGAGGACTCATCTATCCTCCTCTGGTCTGAACGATTTATAAATTATTGATAGGTCACAGAACCACCAAGACTGTTGTACTGCTCAGGGGTGCAGCATAATCTAAATCATAATATAATAATCATGGTGTAGTATAACTTAATATAGTCATGGTAGTGATAGTAAGAGTAATGACAGTAATAAATATTCTGCGTAACCGTGGCATAACCAGCATACTGATTGGCTCTTTTTGCTGAAAGGCAGGACTTTATCCATAAACAGACGCCATGTTGAGTGATACGTGAAAGTCCAATCATATTTCAACCAGTTTCCTCGTTTCTGGTCAGACGTATTTCAGAGCGGTAGGAACACACAGATGGCCTAAACTCCCAGTTTTATATACAAAATATAACATGTCGCCCTTTTATTGAAATAACAAACAATGCCTGTATTCATGTGCTAACACATGTCCTCCCTAAGTCAGTTCACTATGTCGCACAAACTACACAGTGAATAGTGAACGAGTTAACAAGTGAACTATTCCAAATGCGACACAGCCATGACTCACTCAAACTGTACAGCTGTTGAGTCATCACCAGTCACATGTACACTCTGAGCAAAATATTCACCAATGCTCTGAAAAGTACAGAGTGGAGTACAGAAATAAGTCAGTTGTAGGTCACACTGTTATTTTACTTGTTTTTTTAGAAAGCCCTCCTGCACTCTTGCCAGAAGTGCTCTCTACACACGTTTGGCCCACAGCCACTGTCAGGTCACAGTGAAGTCAACCTGATAAAATGCTGTTGGTGCCCACCTCCTTCATGTCCCTGGAGCAGCTCATGCGGGTTTACCTGAACTGCCAAAAATGAGGACAAAGGTGGCGACGAGTGACCCAGACACAGCTCTTGAAGCCATAACCAGGGATTTCAGACCAAGAAAGTGGCAGCATGAACTTTCTGAAAGACTGGAGGAGAGAGCAAACGCAAACAATCTCCAAAACTGCTGCAAATCATCAAAAATGGATATGCAGGGTTTTTGTGTGACAGCGACAACACACCGTTTTAAAGGTTTTCTTTACAAAATCACACTATTTTAGCTTGAAATATGGTTTAAGTGTCCCTCCCAACAAGGCTTGAGTGGTAAAGAGGTAATACAGCATATTGCAGTATTTTAAAATGTTGGCAAAATCTCAAAATGAGGACAGTTTTTCAAAAATGATGACATCAAAATTTCTGTTCTGTCTATCCAGTACATGGTAATTACATAAGCTCACTCCCCCTTGTGCATTTAAGAGAGCCACAGGGTGAGGACACTGTGGGAGATTCACTGATTGGTGAAAACAGGGAGGGGGGGCAAGGCCATCACATTTGCAAGCAAAGCTAAGTTCAACTGAAAGACAGAGCAAGCAATCCTGGATGCACCAGTAACTTAAATGTGGCAACAGTCAAAAACACCCAAGACCTTTTAATAGCCCCTCAGATAAGAGATGTTATCCTTTCTGTCATTTTATTATTGTCTTGCTAACTGAGCTTATGCTAACAAGCATCTCTCTCCTGATTCAGAGCAGTTTAACATTCGTAATGTCTCTCGCTCTCTCTCTCTCTCTCTTTCTCACTCCTTCTCTGGGTGTACATGTCTTCTCCCAAAGGGGTGGGAGGTAGGGGGTTGGGGTGAGTCCCAGCAGGAAGGACAGATCTGGGGTAAAGGAGCTGGGACAGGGTGTCGAGGGGGGCGATGAGGGGGAGGGGCCAAGTTTGGGTCTGTCATTGCCTCACTGACAGATTTGCTTTAGCACTGACGTGAAGGGGTTGTGTCAGGTTGCCTCTCTTCAAACACACACACACACACACACACACACACACACACACACTAAAGGCAGTCACACACCACTGAGCTGTCTCGAAAATGAGATGGAGTTCAAATAAGCTCAAGGATTCATTATACAGCCAATCTCAGACACACACACACACACACAATATAATCCCCTGATTCAGGCCAATTCTTTGAGTTTGTGTGTGTGTGTGTGTGTGTGTGTGTGTGTGTGTGTGTGCGCGTGCGTGTGTGTGTGTGTGTGTGTGTGTGGAAAACCATTTCTGCATGAGTGCACCTAACTCCGAATGCTGAATATGGAATCTGTTTGGAGCTCAGATAAGGTATATTTGCTTACACTGCCTGTAACCCTGCTTTGTAGTGCCTTTGATTTGCAAGCATGCAATAGAGTAACACAGCAAAACACTGTACATAACTGAATACAGAGAACACACTAGCTCGCACTTCTCACAGAGTGTAAGATACCGTTCGGGGGGAAAATAGCCTACGCCTTTTAAAGGAGTGTGCAATATCTTCAAAAGTCCTATTTCTGCTTTAGAGCTTAAGAGTACATTAAGCAATACCTCAACATTTGCTTATAGCGTATACACTACACACTGTATCATTGACTCTATTGATTACATGACCACAGGCAACAGTTCATCAAAACAGGACAAATTGGGACATCACTCCCTTCACTGAGGACGGAAGCAGCCACTATAACGTCCCAGAGGAATATACCAGTGTTCGTTGCTCATGCTTTTAAACATGTGGTCTCAGTGAGTTGAACGTGGGATGATCGTTGGTGCCAGAAGAGCTGGTTTGGGTATTATATATCTAGAACTGCTGATTTGCTGGGCTTTCAGCACAACAGTCTCTATAACTTACTCAGTGAGTACCCAGTGAGCCACAGTTCTGCAGACGGAAACATCTTGTTGATAGGAAAGGTCAAAGAAGAGAATGGCCAGACTAGTTCAAGCCGACCTTGAAGCAGATTGGCTACAACAGCAGAAGACCACGTCTGCTTCCATTCTTGCTGCAGCCAAGGACAGAAAGCTGAGGCTGCAGTGGGCACAGGTTCTGCAAACCTGGACACTTGAAGACTAGAAAAGCACCGCCTGGTCTGATGAATCTGAATAGATGATGGAGTCAGAATTTGGATTTGGTAACATCAGCATGAATCCATGGACCCAACCTGCCTTGTATCAACAGTCCAGGCTGGTGGAGGTGGTGGTGTAATGATGTGTCAATGGAATGTCTTCTTGGCACATTTTGGGCACACTGTTAATACCAAATAAATATTGCTTGAGTGCCACAGCCTACTGGAGTACTGTTACTGACCATGCAGATCCTTTCATGACCACAATTTACCATCTTCCAACAGCTACGTCCAGCATGATGATGCACCATGTTACAAAGCAAAGGTCTCTCAAGCTGGTCTCATGAACTTGACAATGAGTTCAAATGTTCTTCAGTGGCCTTCGTAGTTACCTGATCCAAATCCAACAGAGCACCTTTGGGATGTGGTAGGTCACATGTCAACAAACCATACCATGAAGATCTGCAGCTGTTTATAAGGGAGAAGGAGGCCATACCCAGTATTAGTTGGGTAGTCCTAACAAAGTGTTCCATATAAGGAAAACCAAATAGTTCCATAGGAGACAGAGAAAATTAATACACACTCCCAAGTCTCACACACACACACACACACACAAATACAAAATAAACAACTAAGTGCCTAGAGCAAAGGGACCGCATGAAAACAAGAGTAAGAGTTTGAAGTGCAGAGGGGCAATGAGAAGAAAAGAAAAGTAGATTCTCTTAATGAAGAGGAAAGTGGCTGCAGGCTCCTCAGCCCACTCCACATTTCCATTCGGAGCGCTGAGCCCGCGCCTCGGCCATCAAAGTTCCGTTAGAGGGTGTGGAGGGGGAGAGAGAGGGGAAGAGAGAGAGGGGGAGAGAGAGAGAGGGGGAGAACAAGAACTTCGAAGAGCTTCGGGTCACAACTGCCGCAACATTCTTCTGGAACAAGTCAAAGTTAAAGAATCTGGGTCATCTCAGAGCAATTGCTGCACATAACCGATAAGCTACATCTAACACAGCCCTCATCATTCAAATCACATCATCTACAGCTTAATAAATGCTGCAACACTAGTGCACGTATTGCGTGAGTATTTCAACAGAGCCCCTGCACAAAAAGATTGACGGCTACAGAGGCACAGCACTAACTAGCGTGCATTAATAAAGTTAATGAGCTTAAGCTTCCAGAGTCAGCTACTCCGAACTTCTCCTGAAATTACACCAAAGGGAATCTCACACAGCGCTGTAAATGTTAACCAAGGAGAAAGCAGTGTTTCCAGAAAGGAAACTTATTCTTCATTCAGGTTTTAAGTCTCAGGAAATTTGTAATCTCAATGATTTAATGACAACAATTTACAACAACAAAAACAACCAACTATGGAATATTCAGGAATTTGAGGAATTGTTTTATAATAAAGCACTTAGGACATCCCACTGGACTGTGAGGACCAAATAAGCCATGGCATGTTCGATGTTTGAGGTCTGAGGTTTGCTTCTTTAGCACCATGAGGATAAACCTCCTAAAATTCTCTGGACGGACATGAAAGTTCATTCACATGGACATCTTCACAGATTTTAAGTGTGGAAATAAGGCAGTGATTGGATAAAACTGGGAGCCCTGGAAAATACTGCAAGGACTGGTTGAGTTTCTGTGATTTTGTGCCATCACTGGAGAAACATTTATTGGCTGCGTCCAAATTGAGCATTACGCTTTAATACTACGTACTAATATGTGGGTTTGGCAGGTTAGTACACCAACTATTACCATACTAAGCCGTATTGTACAAACAGGAAGTGATTAAGCAGGGTTATGCCAACACAAATCACTGCAAGTTCTCAAGTTGCCATTACAGCTGTACTTGCATCGTTGTCCACCATTTTTTCAAAAATTGTACTATACGTGAATAGCTCCTCCCTGTCCATTCTAACCACACTCAAAAATCGACCAGTTCCAAAGAGGCATCCTGGATAATTGAGTTTACACAACTTGAACAATTATATTTATAGTAAATACCTCATACTAAAAAGCTGGTTACTATTAGTATTTAGTACGCAATTGAGCTTCACCCTTGGAAAAGTGGTGTGCTGGGATAGTTGCCCACACTGGGATATATTGTCCACACTTTTATAAATAAATGTACATCAAATACCTTACCACTTTTTGTTTCTTTATCAAAGTAAAGGTTCTCCACATGGTTTTTATGGAATCAAAAGTGATTCTTCTATGAGTCACATCTGACTGTTTGGGAGTGCTGTGTTAGAACCAACTAAATACAAAAATGATCAAAAGTGCTTAAAAGAGAATATGTCCTCCCTAATACTCAGCACTCACCAGTACTGAAAGCACTGGTACTGATACAGTATTAGACACTGACTGACCACTACAGTCTGATTAACATCATTTATGGATGCACTGGCGTTTAGTTTGGGCGTATCTGCTCAAAGGACACATTCTGTTGATTTCTGAAGTGAAAAAAAAAATCATTTATTACTTTTGCACATGCAAAACGTAATGTTTAATATGTTTCATATACTGAATATATTCAATTGCAGTATTTATGCTTCAGAATGTGTAGAAGTGCACCTTGCATGAGACTACACATTAGGTCAATGTATGGCTTTTGGCTATGGTCCTCAATGGCATGAACGCGCCTGTTGCTTGTCTTTTTATCTTGACGAAAGCAAGGAAAACAAGACTTTCCAGCTTTAGTAACATTGGACCTTATTCACCAATATCTTCCTATGAATTTCTTAAATCTGCTCTTGAGAAAAGTCCTCACACAAAGTCTACGTCACATTCATGCAGTATTAATAAGCCAAGAATGGTTCAAATCAATGCTCTTATAATGAGGGATCCCATTGTCCTTAAAAACTGAACTAATCCAAAATAAAACGTTATGTGTATATCAGAATCTTTGTGAAGAAGCTGTGTAAGTGGGTTTTAAGAAGAAATTCCTATTCTTATGAACATTTGGTGAATGAGGCCCAGTGTATTTAAAACTTCAAAGGTTTGAAAACAAGTGATTATTTTAATGCCAGCGTTCAATTGATGTTAATTTGACATGCTTTGCTCCCAAACAGAGAAGCAGCTCAACCATACAGCTGAATTGTGTTACGGCAAAGCACTGGAAGGTCTGGATTTATGCTGTAAAGTCACAGGAAGTGTTCTTTTAGTCTTGTTTAGTCAAGTCATCTGCTACCTTGGTCATTACAGTGCTTAGTACACGCACGAACACACAAATGTATGTGACATGGAGCAAAGGTACCCTCTACAGGACAGAAAAGCTACTACTACAGACTTCACAAAAACAATGAACTAGATCATGACCTCTGCCTTCAATTCAAGACCCGAGGACAACAACAGAAGAACGATAAAATATAGGAATGCAGGAAAGAGAAAAATAAACTAGTCATCTGTGATAGACAGATATAAACCTTTAGCATGTTCCTGAAAAACAGAAGTATCAAAATAGGAGCTGTCTAATTTGTCCAATATGCCCTTACAATGACAGCCAAGCATAACTGGACTTTGTGAGTAGCTCAACATTCCAGTTTGTGTGTTTATGTGTGTGGGTTTGCGTCCAAGGCTCCCCACTGCGCTCCAAGGCAACTGGGAGAACCCAGCAGGGGGTCCTAGACTGTCAGTTTTGCTTAAGAGCACCCATCGTGTCTGACCCAAATCCGCCCGTGTGTGTATGTGTGTTTCCCCCCTTGCCCTGCTTACAGACAGGCCCCTGGTAACAGCACATTTGGCACAGTGCTTCAGCACCACAGCACCGCCAAAGCTGACAGCTGTCACCTGAGACAAACGCTTCTGTCTGTTGGTATGTTGGGGTGTGTGTCTGTGTGTGTGTGTGTGTGTGTGTGTGTATGTGCGTGCATGTCTGGCTGCGTGTCTAAGTGTATGTTTTGCCAGATCCTGGCAAGGGATCAAGCACCCTGGTGCTACAGACACTATACCTTGTAAGCAGGCATGTCACAAATGATTTGCACTTGGGCCCAGAGCAGCTCACTGCTAGAACACATCATCAGGACAACAGAGACAGCCATGTGACCACTTCACTTCTGCTTTAACCATCTTTAAGAGTTGTAACACTGAAACAGGGAGACGGAGCAAAGAACTGAGGCTCTTCAGGGATTTCAAACAAGCATACCAGCAGCGTGCTAATGCAGGCAGCTTCTCTGATGAGTCTCTACTAAGATACAACAAGGGCGATCT
The DNA here is from genome assembly GCF_030463535.1 of Salminus brasiliensis. NCBI lineage: Eukaryota > Metazoa > Chordata > Actinopteri > Characiformes > Bryconidae > Salminus > Salminus brasiliensis. Next base: position 10,199,369 of record NC_132882.1, on the reverse strand, counting down.
GCTAGAGCAACTCTACTGCACAGCTCACACTGAAACAAGCTAATATCCTAATAATGATATCATTTCATACAATAAACTGTGCTACAATGTAACAGCCATTCACTATGTCCAAATGTTTGTGGACACCCCTGCTAAGAAATGCATTAAGTTGCATTCATTTCTGATGTGCAAATGCACACACACAGCTTGTCCAGTCCCTGTAGAGAAGGTATAGTCTATGGACTAGGACACTCTGGAGCAGATAAACATGACATTGTTGGCACCGTGTCTAATGTTAGGAAGTTTGTTTGTTTGTTTGTTTGTTTTTTTATAAAGACAGTCCTAAATCTAAAGTGCACACAGGAACAAACATGAACAGTGTACCCTTGCCCTCCTCTTTGAACTTGGATGTCCCAATACTTTTGTCCAGATATAGATATACAGATAGATGTACAGATGGATGGATGGAACCTAACCCAACTCTCATAACCCCAAACCCCTCACTCAGAGTCCCTCGCCCAAGCTCCCTTTCCTCTCTATGTCTTTACTATAGTTCGAGAGAGAGAGAGAGAGAGAGAGAGAGAGAGAGAGAGAGAGATGAAGAGAGACCGAGAGTGCGTAAGAGAGCGAGAGACAGAGAGAAAGAGAGAAAGAGAGAGCGGGAAAGAGAGAGAGAGAGAGAGAGAGAGAGAGAGAGAGAGAGAGAGAGAGAGAGAGAGAGAGAGAGCGGGAAAGAGAGAGAGTCAGTCTAAATGTAAGACTCCAGTGTTGTCATTGATCAGGAGGAGCAGAGTATTGATTAAATGACAAAGAGGATGAACAGGCTTCTCCTCAGCAGCCTCTTCTCTTGTGAAGAGCTATCCTGCAACTGTGTGTTTGTGTGTGTGTGTGTGTGTGTGTGTGTGTGTGTGTGTGTGTGTGTGTGTGGTTTGAGAAAGGAAAGAAGAGGAGGAACATTTTCAATAGATACAAACCAACAGGAGTAAATGCCAGGGTGTGGCGCACACACAAACACCTATACCCATACTGATTAATATGGACCGTAACAATAAATTGGCCGTGACAGCAGAGCAGAGCTGGAGGCAGACAAGACTGTGCTGGAGAGGGTGCAGACTGCTGGTTGTTTGCAAACTCACATGTTTAAACAACGCAGCTACATTAGACACTATTAATATACTATAATCAGTTGCACTGAGAGACCCATGTTAAAAATGGAAAACTACAAAAACAGACAAATAAAATAAATAAAATATTGAAAAGCCCTCAGAATCACTGAACTCCAAGTTCCAAGGTGTGGAGAAAACTCCCTGACAGATTTTTGCAGATGAACTTAAGGCTTAACTTGAGTCTCTAGAAAAGAAATGAAGTTAATAAATAAAGCTAAAGGACAGAAACACTAAACACTTAACACTGATATTAGCTGTTAGTTGCTGAGGCTTCTGTGTAACTTTATGTTTAGCTGATAAAGAATATAAATATAACTGGATAACTGATAAATTATTCAGTTAAATAAATGGACGTTTAAACAGAAAATGATACTAGTACATGTACTCATATGCGGCTAGAAAAGGAAACACAGCTGGTTGAGCAGCTACAGTAATTCCCACTTCCAGGCAGTTGCCATGCTGTTGCAACAGTCATTAAAGTGAAATGGTCTTTGCTACATGGCTGCTATGGTATCCCAGTTGGTTGCTATGGTGTTGCTAAGTGGTTGATATGGTGTTGCTATGGTGATTTTTGAGGTGGTTGCTTTGGTTTCGATAAGAAGTCGCTGGATGGGTGCTATAGTGTTGTAAGAAGACTGCCTTAGTATTTCAGGTGGTTGCTAAGGCATTGCTCAGTGGTTGCTAGGCAGTACTTATGGTTTTACAGGTTGTTGCTATGGTATCTCAAGTGGCTGCTAAAATGTTGCCAAGTGGTTGATGTGGTACACAATGTGGTTGGTTGGGTGTTTGTACTGTATTTGTACGATAAACTGCACATGCTATTGAACCCCATTCATTTCTATCAGAACAAAATCCATGGGAATCTGCTGCTACACAATTATGAGGTGAAACCCTGGCAGAAAACTGAAGAAGTAGAACAATATCAAATGGATAATTGTATTATTCTGGCAATGCCTGACCACTGAAAATATGTTCTAATAAATACACAGTAAAACTAATCCTAAAACTGACTCTAACATCAACTTTAAAACAGCTATTTTAACAGTTCTAAGTGTAAAAGATGGAGCACACACAATCTGGTTGTAATCTCTCCCTTTTTTTCTGCTGGACAGAAGCCTGGGTTGTGAGCAGCTGTTCGCGCCGTGTTGTGGAAATGCCCAATTTACCTCACCACATGACCTCCAGTATCGCAGGTGCCACCTCAGCACTGTGGCACTGTTGCCATAGTGATGCCCTCATGCTTTTCCAGAGACTGGCTAAGCCAATCAGAGCCCCACACCATAGCCAATGTCACACTGTAAAGGCCCAGACATGCAGAAAACACCATGTCCAAAGCCACCTCCTCTGCCTGCCATGCAAAGCAGGATCAGAGGGAGCAGAAACGGCTATTATACTGCCGCCAGCGCCATCTAGTGGTATAGACTGCTTACTTCACACTGAACAGCACTTTTCAAGGCACTCAAACCAGGCACAGAGGCTAACTTTCCAAACAGCAAATCACAGGAAATAAGTGAATAAGGGAATCACACTCGAGGGAGAGCTTCTGTAGGTATAATTACAGATTCCTGACTGAGCTGCTATTCAGTGCCAGTGTTAGGTACAGCCAGCTGTCTTACAGCAAAACAACAACTTCCATCTTTCTATTTATTGAGTAAATAAAGATATAGGCTATAAATGATATATATGGCATGTTGGGCAAAATATAACCACAGTTATTGCTTGCTATAGAGTTAGGCAATATGATCTTTTTTTATTAAGTACCATTGTTGTCATTGTACACTTCCACATTACAGCAAATGTATCCCTTCAAATATTCCAGCTTGCAAAGCTTAGCCATGCTTGCACCCCTGGAGCAGAGAGACATGTTAAGCCCTTGTTCAGCAGTTAAAGCAAAGCAAATCTGGGTATTACACCCATAACCCTGTGATCAATTACCAAGAACACTGAACACTGTGAGGGCATGGGTTTAAGAATACATTCAAGATTAAGATAATCCTTTATGGTCACTGTAATGGAATGCAATGGAATTTAGCTTTCACATTTAACCCATCTGTGCTAGTGAACACACACGAGCGCTCGCGCACACACACACGTGACTATAGGCAGTGAGCGCACACACACCTGGAGTGATGGACAGCCATTTTAGCTGACCTGAGCAATGGGTGTTAAGGGAGGAGAAAGCACTGCTCCTTAAGCCAGCCGACATCCCCCTACTTCCAGCTGATTCAGCGGCTCAAACCAGTGACCTTCCGGTCTCAAGTCCACTTCTAGGGCCCCCCTTTTTGCTGTGTAACTACCAAAAGAAAGTTGCAAAAGGTTCACATGTTTACATCTATTACGATTAGTCTGACTATAGTCTAGCTAATATCTGCCTGGATTGCGTGTTTTAACCAGCCTAAGTCAGATAATGCAATCACACTGTCCTGTTTACACAAGAATATCATCGCTATCACAAAAAAAACTTGTATCTACCAAATGGCAACTGATCAGGAGAAGGAAAACACTTTAACGTTCAAAGAAAGTCAATGTAAAAAGATTTCAGAGCATTTCTATTGGTCCATTCAGCATGTAATGTAAAGAACAGCTCAGTATATCAAACAACTGAGAAACGGTAGAAATGGAGAAACATAAGCTGTGACCGAAACTGCCCAATTCACTCTCCCCTACATGCGAAAACCCAAATCACTACACAGAGCACTATTGTAGGGAACATAGTGTGGTGTATAAGCAGTAGGAACATCGGTCCTCCTCAGTAAAGGTCCATGCCAATGTCTACACTACACATTATTATACAGCGCACTTGGGATTATTAGAGTGCTCTGAAGATTCTGCACTAACCCCCTTACTGTGGGGAGCAAAGGCTACAGGAAGGACTGGAGTATGAGGACAAAGCAGGTCACTGAGATATGCTGGGGTTTGGTTATGGAGGGCTTTGTGAGTGAACAGAAGAAACCCCATCCCCTACTCCAGTCCAGTCCACTGCAGATGATTCAGATGACAGCATTCATACTAAGGCCTACATTTTTTTCTAGACCCTCGTTGTGTTGTTCCACACCACATGGAGGGCTGTCTGAGTCAGTGTTGTGTCATATCTAAACCTAAGCTGTGTTTTAGTGGAGAAATAGTCACTTACATTGATTAAATGCCAACATGTATAATAGTGAGCCTGTGTGTGTGTATCTTAGTGTGTGTGTGTATGTGTGCTTGTGACCTCCCTGTCCTCTAACAGCTGCTTCAGCACCTACTCTCGTCCTGTCACTTTACATTACAGCTCCAGCAGAGTGTGTTTGTGTGTTTTGCCCCCTGTAGAAAGCACAGTCATTTCACTAATGATGTTAAAGACAGTAGAGGCCAACTGAGTCACCATGCCATGACCACGGTAATCTCCCACTCATCCAGAAGGATGAACACAAACACACACACACACACAGGCAAAATACAACAGAAACAACTGCAGTGTTAAAGATTAGTCCTAGACCATTTTAAAATGGACTTAAGTCTTAAGTGCGTGTCATCTTCTAACTTTACCTACAACGGTATGTTCAACTTGACCGTTCTGTGTCCAGGTTTTTTTTTTTTTCTTGTTCACACTCCAAAGAAACTGGCTGTGTACAGGGCAGTGTGAGCTCTGTGAAAATGATATAATCCCACCACAGGGGGGCATCATAGCACCACCAAAGTTTCCTCAATCCTTCGCTGAAAATGAGCAGATGTTGAAACACAGTTAAATCTCCCAATGCTACAACGTAATAGTTTTTCGGGTTGAAATGCTGGTGGTACAGCAACGCTCACAGTGAACAAGCAGTGTAACCATGGTCAAATTAACAGCATAAAATGTGAATACTGTTAGGACTGAGGTTAGGAGTAGGAGTAGATGCAGTAATTATCTAATACAGTGTTTTATATGGTTTTCTTTATTCTTTGTTGGTAAACAAGAGTAAAATGGTAAATAAAAAAAAGCACAAAAACATAGAAAAAAGGTTCAATGTTCTCATTTTTTTTCATTTATTCATTTTATTTATGTATTTCATTTGATGTTTTTTCTTGGATGGTATTACTTTTAAATGGCCTTTCTTTGGATTTTTTTGGATTGAATTACTTTAATGGTATCCTTTTGGATGCCTTACTTTTAATGCCAATTCTTTGGATTGCATTACTTTGCCTGCCATTTCTTTGGATGGTATTACTGTGGATGTATTTTTCTTGGATGGTATTACTTTAATGGTACTTCACTGGAAGTTCTTTGGATGGTACTATTTTAATGGAATTTTTTTGGATGCTGTTTTCTTGGATGGTATTATTTTTAATGGAATTTCTTTGGCTGTATTACCCTAAATTATGTTTTTGATTTAATCATGTCTGCAAGCCACACCAGACACACAGACATTCTTTCTCTTTTGCCTATATGTGCACACTCTCAGAGACAATGAGATGTTTAAACTGTACAACTATCTCTCTGGGCTCCAGAATTATGTGCCACATTCCAAAGATCCAATGCTTTGCACACTGTGTCACCACATTTCCCCTTCAAAACACACACACACACACACACACACACACACACACACACACACACACACACACACACACACACACACACACATTCCACAGCTTCAAAGAAACAGCAGCCTGGCCACTGTTAAAAGCCTCCTAACCTAAACTTTACATACTAATGAACCATTAACCTCAACTCTTTAACCAGACTAATACATACGTACTGGTCTGAACACAAACCAAGAACATTCAGAGAGCTGTCCACTGTCCAGCACCCACTCACATTACTGAAGCCCAGAGCCAGTGGAAAGTAAATGACTGATGAAGGTGATCTGCCTCAATGATTAACTGGTTCTTTTTACTTCTCTCTTTCCACCAGATGAAACCACTTGTGTTTTACATTAAAAACAATACAGTAACCGCAGTGTCCGAGACCTCAGCCTGTGTCTCTAGAAACCAGTTACTCTTCACTCCTCATTTAGTCAGCTGTTAATAAATCTTATACATATTCTGAAGCTGGAAAACCTCTAGACTGTGTGTTTAAATGTGGTAAAGACATTACGCAAAACCTTTCATGGGGGGTTTTTTAACTGCACTGATACTGATGCTGATACATAAACCCTACTCAGACCAGCACTGCAGAGCAGAACAACATCTATGTCTGCAGGGTTAGAACTGCAGTAAAATGAATGAAATTTGGATTTTATAGCACAGTAGCTCAGTGTTGCCTCAGCATTATGCTCTTCAGAAAGACGGGAATACATAATCTAATATCCCACCTATGCATAAATTGGTATGAGATACATACTTCCACAGGCTTCTGACTCATAATATTAATAATAATTTGTATCCATACTGTGCTTTTAAGGGCATTCAAAGATGCTTTACAAGCATGAAAAAAATCACAATCAAAAGGACACAAAAAGAGCATTACATTCAAATTTATAATAAAACTCAATTCAATAAACACATCACATCACTCATGAAAAAAGATCTGCAAAGGTGACCTTTAAACATGGACTATATTAAAATGATGTATGTATTATGTATGATTAAAAGCAGACCTGAAAAGGTTAGTTTAGAGAAGTGATTTGAATATGGGCAGATCATGAATATGCAGTCTCAAGTGTCTGAGGTGAAAGTTCCAAAGGAAGGGAGCATCTAAGGAAAGCTCCATCAACCCAGGTCCTTTGCTTAGTCCTAAAGGGCAATGCACAGGAGTTTGGCATCAGGGGAGCAAAGGTTACGGGAAGGACCGAAATATAAGGACAAAGCAGGTCACTGAGATATGATGGGGTCTGGTTGTGGAGGGCTTTGTAAGTGAACAGAAAAAACCCCATCCCCTACTCATATCCAGTGCAGTCCAGATGAGTCAGATGACAGTGTTCATACCTAGGCCTATATTTTTCCTCGTATCCCAGTATAATCCCAGCCAATTAAGAGCCATTAAAATCAAACAGCAGGTTCCGTGCAGGGCTAAATCACTAAGCATCACCCTGCAAAGACTCCTGGCTGATTGGGTTAATACAATTACCTCAGCGCCCCAGAGAAAACCACAGGAGAGTCTGAACAGCAGAACAAATGTTCAGTCCAGTGTGCTGGAAAACAGGATTATACTGTGAAGGAAAGCCTCGCTTTTATTCCAGAAGAAATATACAGTACGGACTGTGGGGAGTTAGGACAGTTTTACCAGCTCCTAAAGGAACCACAAGGTACGGTCACGGAAGTGCTAGGAGAGATCAATTTAATACCAAACCGATTCTTCTGAAATTCTACCAAAAGGAGCCTAATGCAGTGCGGCAAATGTTAACCACACATAGTATAAACATCACTGGCAAACCAATCAGGATGTGTTATGGTCAATTTAGATTCCTGTTCCTCTGCAGAAACATTAGCCTTAATGAAAACCCTAACACGTGAAATCGTCAGCACGTGTTTAGTACTTCGTACTTCTTAAAGATACATTACGTAACATTTTCTCCTACAATAGCAGCTTCAAAATCACTGATGCTCCACAGACCTGTAATAAGAAGAAAAGCATACCGCTACTCCAGGCTCGGCAACCCAGATACTGATAATACTCACAAGAGGTACAAAAAATACTAATTCTCTATAATGCTGCTTTAAATTAAACAAAGACACACAGTGTCACAGTGCCCAAGCTCCAAAAGCTATCCATCTGGAGAATATTCAGTCTGCTAAACTTGAGTGAATGAGTTACAAGACAGGTCCACAAAACATCTATAAAATTAGCTGCATATTTAAGGGGGGGGGTGTAACAATGCATTCAGTGCACAATTTGATTTGATTCAATACTGGGTTCCTCATGGTATTTTGAACAAAATCAGAATGAATAAGAATGAATAAGATTAAGAAAGACACTACAGCTAGAAGGCCCGAAAAGCATGATGTGTTATTCATTTTAAATGGTTATTTATTAATATAAATAAAATCAAAAATCAATATAGTTGTGTGGCCTGAAAACCCAAAATACTGACCACCCCTGAAGACACGTTAGCACTAGAACCTTCAATCCGCCACTTACAGCCTGCTGAACTGTGTGTGTCACCATGTGAACATGTGAATGTGCATCCACATGACTGAGGGGGTAGGTCAGAGGGGCAACAGTGAAGGTGTGAAAGAGAGAGATGGAGGCTCATTGAACTGGCGGAGACTATCTTGACACTTTCATGTGACATTCATTACTGTGAGTGTGTGTGTGTGTGTGTGTGTGTGTATGTGAGTCCACTGAGCCCAGTGTTTTTAGTGCTGTTAACTCCTGTATGAGAGGCAGATGCCTGTGTAAAGACCCTTTTAGGCCTAATAAATACCACCAAACAAATAATTAAAGTAAGAAAGTAAATAATTATGACAATGATAGTGACCTTCACTAATCATTCAGCTATCTAGGTTTAAATAAGTTAGCCAAAAGGCTAAACACCACACACATTTAGGGGATAAAGCCTTATATCTGAGAGCACAACGTCGAGTGAATGGTCTTTAGAGTGTTTTCCACTGTTTTCAGGCATATTTAGGAGACTGGTTCATGATTTGGTTTTAATCAAATTCTGCACGTTGCTTTTGTTTTCCCATCTTTTTTTTTTTTTTTTTTTTTTTTAGAGCCCCACCAATTAGTGAGCTCCAACAGCCCTCCCCAACCTGCGGTCCTCTCTTAAATGCACATGGGAGAACAAGCATATTTGGTCATGTACTTGACAGACAGAACATGAGATATAAAAAAAATAAATAAATAAGTAAGAAGCAATGGCAGTTATAGTGACGGTCATTGATCAGTCAATGTGTTTTACAGACCGTTATAATGAAATGCTCATTAGTTTAAAATCAGTCAACTGTAAGTTGAATAACAATTACAGAATAACATGCTCAAATAAATGCACTACACAAGTGCCTCACTAAAAATCTCACTCTCCTGAAGAAGAACTGAATTAATACTCTAATAAAACGTTCAACAATAAGTTTCTAATGTTATGCATATGTCAGTTATGTGAGCTTAGAGGGGCGTGGGTCTGCAAGCCAGACCTCACTGTTAAGCCTTCTGGAGGTGTTCTGGGCTTAATTCTACAAAACACTGACAAAAGGAGGTGCCATCCTAATGATCCCTGTGGGCTCTATGTGTAACCCTAAATATTAGGTGCAGAATTTCTTCTCATCTTATCCTGCATGATTTCACTTCACTAATGCGAGCAGCATCTCGGCTAGAGCAGAAGTGTTGAAGGTGCTGCAGAGTTCACACACTCATCGGCTTGGTCATTTAGAGAGAAGGCCAGCAAAACACACTCCTGCTACAAATACCGCATCCCTGCGTCACTCTGCACACACTCTACAGCCTTCTAGTAAATATTTTCTTGGGAGTCCCAAAGTAATGCAAACACACACACCCACACCCTTGAGCAGCCCCATAGACATCTAAAAATACAGAAACACATACAGAAACTCCTGAAGTCCACAAACATACATCACCAGCGTCAACTCTCTCAGATCCACACAATTACACAAATCTAAACCTACATACACATTTCCACCATCATACACATAATCGGTTTCTTTTCCACTATGTGATGACATCATTACAGTATGAGCATTACAACTGATTAGGATTTGATAACACAGAGCACCAAAAAAAGGGTCCCTTACTGTTCTACATCAAGGAATCCCTTTTAAGTACTATTCAGACCCCCACCCACAAAAACAAACCAAAAAATATATAAAATCACAAAACAACAGAATAACCAACATCATAAGAAAGGTCAGTGATTTGAGTGTGGTTGGGCCTTCCCTGCCTATTCTACTGTAATACGATGCACCCAGAGGACTAGTTCTGGTCATTGCAAGATGGTGAATAGCTGGGTTCCCATTCTTCCTACATTTGCAAATGCCAAAAAAAAAAAATCTAAAAGCCAATTGGAAAAAAATCCACAATTTGGCCACTGTTTTGTGCAAATACATAACGACAATGTGACGCTAGAGATTGGCGGTATCCCCTTTTTTAATACCGTCATACCATCTCAAAATATTACCACGGTATTACCGTGCATTACCGTTGGTGTGGGGTGATTACATACAAAGTGCAATTTTAGCAATTACAAATGTTAATCTGCTCTAAATCAGGAAAGAGAAGCTTATTAGCAGCTTTACGTTAGCATTAGCTCAGTTAGCAGGACAACGATCTGCTCACCAGAGAGCAAATTCAAGTCTGGCTGACTGAATGCCCGCTTATAAACTTTAAAAAGAGAATGACACTGCTTGAGTGGCGGCTGTTAAAAGGACAAACAGATGAATTTAAAGGGTTTTTCCCCTGTGGTTTTGGATCTTTAGCCCACTCGCTAAGCTAGACTTTGCTTAGCTAGCTCAGCTACTGCTTAAGTATCAAGTATCAGACAGTTCAGTGCAGCTGCTGCTGACTAACTGCTGAGCTACTGACCCAAGTGTTGAGGGTAAAAACATGGTGTCTAAGAGAGTGAAGATGAGGGATCGGTGTTGGGACTGGAGGTTGGACTCGTAGTTGGCTATCTAGGATTAGATAAGTTATCAAGCAGGTTAAACACCACAGCACAGCCTGGGTCCAGCTAACTGAGGCACAAATCAAACCTGTTTGATTTGGGGATAAAGCCTCATATCGAGAGCACAATATCAAGTTAACAGTCATCATTTTGAAACATCGTCCTCATTTTGAGATACCGTCATCATGTTTTAATACTTCGTATACTGTACTACCGTTATACCGCCCAACCCTACATGACATGCTTGCACCACACCCTGAAATGGAGCCCTTAGAGAAGTTCTGACTGCTCTGTCAAAAAAAGGTGTGAATGGGAAACCCACTAATGTGAGACCCTAGGAAGCATCCGAGGGGTGTAATGGTGATCCGGTTTAGCTTTGAACGTTGTAGCTGCACATGTAACAAGCCAAACATCTACCACCGACTATGTGTTGGCTAACTGAGAACAAGCAGCAAAGGACCTTGTGTTCAGGTCATTCGCCAACCTCAACCCAACGCATTAAAAGGGGCCTAATTTTAATTCTGTTCGGTACAACATAAAACACACAGCTGTAAAATCTGACGACTGTAGACAATGATCACCACTATCTCAAATAACCGCAGTCAGCTCAAGCAATTGTGGTCAGCCAATGTAATGATCATAACAGGCCTACACACACACACACACACACACACACACACACATCCCGTCTCCTGTAGCCAGAACGCTTGACAATGAAAACACTAAGTAACAGTCTCCTGACAACTGTGGAACAAAACATCACTTCCAAGACCGTCCAAACAGACAAGACCGGAGCCTGGAGGTGGCTGCTGGTGACAGAGCACCTCAAAACACCCTTCTGTCTGAGCCTGCCCACTGACAGAAGCACCCTCCATCGTTACGAGTGATGGGTCACTGCTCCACTGGACAGTTCCTCAAGGGAGCAGAGGTGGCAGCTGCGTTTCACACACTGTAAACAGAACCACAGTGCTCCCTCCAGATCTCTCCACGGGGTTTCACATGAGCTGGCTTTAACGTGGTGGGTAAAGCAAAAAGAGGTTAACAAGTATAAGAATTTGGAGGGGAAGTGTTTTTGCTGCCCTGCCAAGAAACCCAGATTTTACATCACTTGACATTCTGACATTTGGTCATTTAACAAAAGCTCTTATCCAAAGTTCCTGTAGATACTGCAAGAACATAAATCCCACAAGTTGGTGTAGTTGGTTTAAGGAAAGTGTAAATAACTGATGATGAGGACTGACATGATGATTCCTACATGAAGTGTGAAGAAGCGCCTGAGGAGGCCAGTCTTTACATCGTGGTGGAAGGAGCCAAGAAACTGTGCACCGTGAAGATCAGGAAGATTATGTCTATGGAGCAAGACACTAAAACAGCGAGACCTGGGCCTACATTTGACATTCTACACAGGTCAAGAACCTGCATGTGGAAGACTAAAGCTGGCATGCAGGTGTGTAGTTCTGAACCAAACAGCAGAGTCCATGAAGTCTGGATTCCTGCTTCCACATGCAGCCAGTTAAGTAATTTTAGGGAACATTTCAGAAGGTTATGGATCAATAAACAATCTGTAGTGTTCTGAATGCTCTGCAGGGGGGAGGTGGTAAGAGGTAAGGTCTGAAATTGGTATGTATGTTTCAGTACAAGTTAAAAACTAGCTGTGGAAAACTACAGTAGTAAACGGTTAAACCAAGTTCAAAAAGGAAGGACTACGATACAACTATGCTTGTTCCTGCGTCCACTTTAGAGTTAGGACTATCTTAAAGAAGACATAGGTCTTATATATTTTTTATATAATAATATAGGTTTTATAATTACACTATATAGACAAAAGTATTGGGGCACTTATTCATAATTTCTTCCAAAATCAAGGGTCTCTACTGTGCAGGGATTGCTGTTTACCAATTTAATTTTCTGAGCACTGTTATTGATTGCATTCAGTGCCAGAAGTGTTAGTAAGGTCAGCGTTCGTGTTGGATGATCACCACCCAAGCTCATACCAAACTTGCCCAGAAATACTGGATGGAGGCACCATTATTCCAGAGTTCCACAGTTCCACTGCTCCACTGCTGGGGGGCTTTATACCCC